>NC_133941.1:8895000-9037500 GCF_031877795.1 Strix aluco
CCTGTTGCCAATATTAGTGCCACCGAATGATCTCATCTTTCATTCTGGCTAAATTCCAACACACAATTTCATTAACCCAGGTACTGCAGGTGATAAAACTCATTTTTCCCTAAAGAGACAGCTAAAAAGTACCAGTTATACATTTATGAAGTACCAGCAATCAAAATTATGGATTTTCTAAAAGGTTTTTAACTACTTTTATTGAAAGGAAAATCGCTGTCTCAGACTTTTGTGACACTATTGCTAATAATAAATTTTACCATTCAGACATCACAGTAATATGGTAGACAGTGTCAATAAAAGTATGAAACAAAGATGATCCTTGTCTCTTAAGTAATGCTTTCTGATTACACACCGGAAATTATAATGTGAAACATAAACTAAGAGCACCTTAAGGTATAAAATGCAATAACGCAAGACAATGTGCCTTGCTATGTATACGCCACGCGCAAAAACACTGCATCGCACGTAGCCGGCAGGCGCTTGACTTATCTTCTGGAGGGAGCCGGGAGGAAAAATGTTCATCTATGTGTGTAAAACGAAAAATTCCACGAGTTGGCTCGCGCTGGCTTGCTGTTTGCTCCGCTCGGGAGAGGACCGAAGCGGGGTTCTCCCAGAGATGCCACTTTTGGGTTTCTGGCGGCAAACTTTCCTGCCGAGCCGCATTCCGGCAGCACTAGAGGGCACTGTGGGATTTGGGCCACCCCGGCCGCCTCCCGCCGCGTCGCCACCGCCGAGGTCCCCAACTCCCCTGCCATGGCAGGAAGGTTAATCGGGAGGTTGTACAAGCAACGGTAAACGTCGACATTTGAACAGCAATTCCAAAATCCGTGGATGAGCTTGGAAAAAGAAAAATGCTGGCGCGCATCCCTGAGCGCCGAGGCGGGTGCCGCCAGGAGCAGGATGGGTGCCCCGGCTGCCGGCGCATCCCCACGCCGCCGGCGGCACCCACAGCAGCACCTTCGCCAGCAATGCTTTATAGCTGGGGAGGTTAACTGGGCCTGCCAGGAATTTAAAAATCTGAAAAGACATCTATAGACTAGCCTTTTCTCTGCCCTCGCTACCTATTTGATTAAAAAGTCTCTGTTGTGCTAACTGCAGATGATTTCACTGCAGAACATTTTGACATGCAAATGATAGCAATTAATGCCTTTGAAACAATTTATGATTTCCGGCCTACTTCAACATGTATTAGCATATACCTGGTTTCTTTAATATACACTTTGTTTTTCCAAAACCACAAACATAGTTGCTGGAATTTCATGTGGAAGTGCTTAAGGGGTTGAAAGTTAACACCTTTGTGAGCCGAGCAGTCTCACAGTTGCTGCTAAACAAAAGCCTCTTTGTAGAAGCTTTCTCGAAATGTTTTCTTAACATGTTCCAAGTAGTTTTAGGCAGGCAACTAAAGTAAACAAGATGTTACCATGATAAAAACACTTGTGAAAACATTACAGAGTGCACTTAGTACTTTCTTTCACATAAACTCCCCTTCGTTTCATCAAAGTTAAATGCACATGAAGCAGATCACTAGCATCACTGCAATATAGGATTGCAAGATCTCTCCGAAGGTCTGCGTCCCTCTTTTACAGAAGATATTTGATTTAAAACCGGTACAGCCATGATTAAGCACATCTAAACTATAATCAAATTTTTAAAAAGAAGGAGGGGAATAAAAACCTACTCAAGTCTTCTTCATTTTGCACCCTGGATGCCTGGATACCTTGCTAAATAAACCACCCTCCCTCCAGTAGGGATTTCCTGAACAACTTGCCGTGTAAGGGGTATATATATTTCTATCTGCAACGGTCTTTAAACGCATGCAAATGAAATCAAGGATAGAGTCAATTTTGAAGGGAAGTTGCTCTGTGCTACTAATTGCTCCTTTCGTTGCCGCCTGCGAGACGGGCCCTGGTTAACACGCGAGACACGTGTGCACCCTCCAGCCCTCACCTTGCTTCCCGCAGCTTGGCAGAAGGCCATCAGGTCACCGTGGTGAGACTGGACTTGTTTTTGTTTTTAGGCTCGGGGAGTATTCTGGAGCATGCAGGGTGCTACTGTTTCATTAGGCTTAGCAGCAGCCCCCGCTGCTATCAGTTAGCTCGAATTGATACCGCATCACATGATAACCAATGGCTGATGGATTTTAAAAAAAAAAAAGAAGAAAAAAACCAACGCTAAAACTGCAACTTATTTCAAAAAGAAATAGGGAAATAAATGCGTACAATAGCCCGTGTATCTGCTGGTTCTGATAAGCATCCTCCTGTTGGCTGTGAGTGAAAGACAACTAGGATCGTTATTTGTACAGTATTTATCTTTGAAATCAAGGGCCCTGTGGTGTACCTCACCTTGGGAACAAACACTACAGAACGATCACAGAAGAGTGTCAAATCTCTGGTTTTGATTTACCAACAGTTATGATATTTCTTCCTCAGGAGGAAAAGAAATGAACCATGTTTTAGACCTGTGAGTCCTTTTTTCTCCCTTAACTGTAGAATCATTTTATTGGCATACAGGGCTTTCATTTCACATTTGCTTTTTCTAACAGGCCTTTTTACTGAGGTAAGTGAAATTAAGCAATGCTCAATTGATACACGGGCTGTATTTCACTTCGTAAACAAGAGCTTTTCTCTTGAGGGGACTGTCGAAAGAGCTTCATGGATTATACAAGTAACAGAAACTTCAAGCATCTACCTGTTATCTTTTCATTGAGTAATGAATTCTGATAAATGGCAGTATAATTTTAAGGACGGACGCTCCACAGGAGACTTGGAAGGCTACAGTATCATTTTATGAAGCAACGTTCACTTCCTAAGTGTCAATATGCTGCTTGGGGACATTCATTTCTGCATTTGTTCTGGGTTAAATATCACTCTGAACAATAAGACTTTGTCTAGACACTGTAGAATTTGGATAATAAGAAAATTTACACGAGCCGATAGGTTTAAGAAAGTCACATGAAATATTTGTGTTGAAATGTTTCAATCAGGGGCGGGAAAAAAAAAAAAGAACCAGAATTGTTGGAGCTTGGAGTAGATGGAGCTGCTTCATGTCCAGCATGGGCTGGCAGTGATTTTCAGGTTATTCCTACCTATAGATTGCCCCAGGTATCGCCTCCAGATGAACTGGTGGCCTTGGTCTACTTTCTGAAACATCTCCAAAATACCATATAAAAATCAACCTTGCCTCTACCCATGCCATGTGACTTATGGGCTGTATTTTCTACAGATGGTCACATCGAGCAGCCCACTGCTCTGCAAGAAATCTTCCTGAAATCAACAGATCTAATCTGGAACAGGAGACTAGCACAGGAAGCAAAGGTGGCATAATCTGACTTCATGTGACTACACACGTTATTCCAGTATCTAAGGCTACCACAGCACCTTTCCCTTGCACTAAGTGCAATAAAAATTAGAATTGTTTTAAAGGTCTAAATGCTATAGTATGGTATATGAATATGAATGAGCTGGCAAGTATGGCAAGATTAGAATTTATTTCACTTAAGTGAACAACAGGATGAATTAAAAGAAATGAGGCCACCCTTCATGGAAATTTATGACTAGCACCTTCTTATTTTGTAATCTGCTTGTAATGAGAACTTTCTCATTACTGTACCATTCCTTACTTGTAACATATGTTTATACTACGGCCAGCGCCGCTCCCACTGAATTCAGGAGGGTTTTGCCAGTGGAAGCAGAACTGGCCCATTTTATTCTGAGAGCAAAAACCTATCTGTCTCATCTAACATCATCCAACAAACA
Organism: Strix aluco; assembly: GCF_031877795.1. Classification (NCBI taxonomy): domain Eukaryota; kingdom Metazoa; phylum Chordata; class Aves; order Strigiformes; family Strigidae; genus Strix; species Strix aluco. Next base: position 8,898,759 of record NC_133941.1, read on the forward strand.
ACCTCTTGCTTGCTGTCACCCTTCCCTCCCTCACATAAAAACCCAAGGAACTGCCCCAGAAAGAATAGATACAGCTGAATGTTTTGGGACTGATTCTATTTATCCATCCTGAAGAATCTCATTTATTTATGTGGACTAAGTTCATGAGATCACCACTGTAACTGGGAGCAGAATTTGTCCCTTTGTGCATTTCAATCATAAACACTGCTTGGGCGGTTGGTCTTTTGTGATCTTACAACCAAATAGCCAAAGTACTTGAGAAAAGATCAGTGCTCAGACCTTCAAGAACCTGGATGCACCCAAAGTGTATGTGTACCTGGTGATCTACCCAGATGCAAAACTCTTTTATGATGGGAATGCTTTCTGCTCCAGCTTGGAGGGGTGAGGCTGATGGTTTAGCTGTGGAGCAGCCACGTGTAAGTTATTAGAGCTCTGCCAGTCCTTCCCTGCATCGGGATGCACGCATTACCACATACTAGTCCATAATGCACTGTTTATGCAACGTGTAAAACTGTGTTCTTTGGCAGCAAGGAAAGGTCTGCAGCAAACTGCAGGGGCCCAATTAATATAATTATAGTTTATTTTTAGTAGTGTAGACTTTTGTTCATTAGTTACTTATTTGACATAAATTAAATTTCACGTGATGTTCTGCAATTCTCTGTTTAATTATGGAGTTAATTTAAGACTAAATGTCTAAATTAAAGTGAAATCAAGGTTAAACCAAGGTTGTATTGTTTACATTATCAATACTGCAACATAAAAATTATTTAAATAAATAAAAAAAAAGGCTGCGGAACTGCAAACACTCTATTTTATTATAATACACTGAGCAAGACCATACTTTCCCCATGGGGCTAATTTACTATCCCCTGTTAAAATGTTCTTGAGCCTGATCCAAAAGCCACTGAAGTGAAAGGGAGCTCTCTGTTGACTTCAATGGGCTTTGCATCAGGCCCACAGTGAGTGACAGCACACAAAATTTCAGGGCATGCTTTCTGTACAATGCAAGTGCCAAAAAAACCATCCTTACTTTAGAAACGACTGGAAGTCTTCACATACTGCTTCACAGCCTGGCCATTTGCATACGCCGTGTCCATAGAGCGGATGGCTGTGTGAGTGCTCCTCGTGGGATAAACTGGAGGAGAGAAAGAGAAAAGAAAAAAAGTGGCGTAACTGAAGGTACCGCGCCAATTAATCTTCACAAAGACTCTTAATAGCAAGCAAACAACAGATCCTGAAACATCCCTAAGATCTCACAGTACCCACCTGACTCTGCCCATGTTTTTTTCAAAACAGATTTAAATATCATTTGCAGTGTGAAACATGTGTCATTCTTACTTAGCTATCCTCCTACATTTCATTCATTAATTAAAAGCTTTGTAAAGAATTTAAATTAACATGGACGGGGGAGAAATCATTTGACAGACCCGCTTAATATCCTGCTTGATATTTTGCTAAGAAATTTACGAACACTGGATATTTACAATTCAACTTCATGAGGAAGAAAAGTCATCTCCATATAGCAGTGTATTCTTGTAACACAATACAACCAGACCCGAGGCTTTCCTCATCGCTATAGAAAGAGAAGAAGCATCAAGTCTGCAGCCTTGGCTTTCTCACCATGTTATTTATTTACTGGGTTAGAGGGGTTTCTGGTGGTTTGTATTTTTGGTTTGGTGTTTTTGGTTTTTTTTTTTCGTTTTGGGGTGGTTTCCTTTTTCCTCTTATAGGCTGTTTCTCCGCACAAGTGCAGCCCCCTTATGTTCCAGTAAAGAAGATTCAGTAAAGAAGATTCAAGATGTATTTTCAAATGCAAAATTCATCATAAAAAAAGGAACCATGTAATCAAAGGATTCCTCAGTATGAAGGGTTAGTGGGGGCTATTAACCTTGCTAAGATTTGACAGGAACGTCACAGAGCTTTCTAACTACTGAAACCAGGGTTAAAGAAAAAAATTCATATGAGCACTAAGGGGTTAATCCTTCAGCGGGATTCCAATCAATACGTAATGATTTGGCTGCACTGATCCAAGTCATGAGACGCTTTGATCCGGGCCATGTGGTGCTCAGGGAAATGTATCTGTTGCACTAACTGATGAACCATATTCTAAAATATCTTCTTTATAAAACTTCTGCATGGAAACTTCTTCAGTAAAGGAATTATTTTTGCAACAATTTCCATAACCTTAGATGACTTTAAAAATAAAATGTCAAAATAATATTGAAATCTCTATTTTATGCTCACACACATAGCTATTTTTCATATCAAATCTTTTTGCTACAGCATGCCTGTGCTGTATTATGAACTTCAAACATACACAAAGGATATGAACACATACCAGCATCTAGGTGTGGCTTTTATGACTTATTTTATCCTGGATTACAGGTAACGTTACGGATAAACACCTACTTTTTGCCATTTTACTTTTATACACATGTGGAAATGCTGTTTATTCTTGTTCTGTAATATTATCTGCCCACGTACTATAACAAAATTCTGTTCCTGTATTATTTCTGATGCACTGGGTAGCAAGATCACTGTAGAACATACCCCTGAGATGTTATCCCAAATACAAAGAAGTTGCAAGAGAAATTCTTGCCCAGATTCTGCCACTTTTGACTTCTGGCCCAACAAGAATCTGAAGATAACTGAAGGCGGGTTTTTTAATTATTTGAATTTTTTTTAAAAAATTCAACAAAGGTACAGCTCCGACTGGAAAAGGTATTACGAGCTGTACATGAACCTAATTCATTGTTTCATTAAAATCTTATTGTTGGCTGTTTACAAGCAGTTCTTCATGCATAATAAATAAAAATATATACGTGCAAAGCAATTTCCTAAAAAAACAACTGTAGGTGAAGACACTTACAAAGGCCTTTTCTATAAAGGACTATTACACTGGTTTAACTTAATAAGTTCTTTTAAAATGTGCAAGTGGGGAGAAGCTCTAAGTTTTTAAAAGAACAAAGGGACTGATGCATTCCCTGCAAGAAAATTAGAAAAATGCCACATCACACGTGTCCTCAGCTGAGAAAGAGGGAGGATGGCTGAAGGAACACTGTCCACCCAAGCCAGACAAGCATATGGTCAAACATCCCCCATACACATCAGAAAAGAATAATTCAGAAAATAATGGGTTTTATCATCTGCTTCCATACCTGAATCCAGCAAAGGGTGAGAAAGCAGGCTTTCATGTTAACACTCCATTAAAGTCCATGAAGACTACATAGGAGAGTTATGATTTCAGTGTGTTTGGCAGAACCCAAAAAAAATTCAGTGTATTAATTTACACGGCGTGCGTTACCCATATACCAGGATGACTGCAGAAACGCCGTGTGACGCCAAGTAAGGACTCAGTCCCCTGTGGGTTTTAAGCACTGTAAATCTCATTATAATATCAACAGGAGTCACATGGCTTAAACCCCCAGCAGGGTTTTTTAAAGTTTCTCTGTGAGAGCCTAAAGGCCATGGCCAAGCCAACGGAAAGAGCCCTACCGAGATTTGTATTTATTTTTTAAATCCAAGTGCAAATCTCTTTTCTTTCCAGGGAACTTGCACAAGACAAGACAAACTATGTAGGACATGATACCCTGGTATCGTGTCCAAAGAAAATGATGGAATGACCAAGAGAGTATCAAACTGTAAACGATGCTCAGGATGTCAAAGTCTAGTGCTGTCCATAACCAGAAAGATTGGTGTTGACTGTAAATGGGAACTTAAAAGGTCATTTTGTTAACACGATGCTAAGCGTAACATACTTAACACCTACATATAGCTTCCACTGCCATTTGACAAAGCAGAGTGACTACTTCAACTTACCAAAAATAGACACTTCAAAAAGCAAAAAACCCCTCAGTATTGAAAGACAAATGCAGGCACTCTCCATAGGCAGCGTGCCTTTCCGAAGGCAGCTACTCCCCTCCCGCTCGGGGGATTTCAGTGGTGCCTTTCGATGACCTTTATGTGTCAGTATCTGATTACTGCTATTTCACCCATCCCACTTTTGAAGATATTATAGATTGCCACTTGTTCCCTGATGGAGCCTTAAGAAGCACCTCAAAACAAAACAAAGAGCGGGTTTATACAGAAGCGGATGTATCACACAAAGGATACAGCCAGTGGAAATGAATGGAGAACTCTGTTTAACTGGTCTAAGTACTCACTGTGTTTGAGGAAGTAGAGGTGGAAAATGAAGATTTTAATCCAATACATAAACAAACAGCTTTGTGGGCACAATACAAACCTATGATCTTAAATTGTTCAATGATATTTTGTCTGCACGCAAGCAGTTTCTGTAATCTGGATGCATCCTTGGTCTCGCTGCCGGAGACAGACTTTTAGAAGATCTGAGCATTGGCAAGCAGAAGCAAGTTTTAGGTCTGTTTGATTTCTAATGACACATTAGAGTAGGTGTTTGTTTCTGTCACCCTCTCCTTCCCAGGAACGCATATTCGTGGTTGGGTACTGGTGATGCAACACTAGTTAGTGGAAGTGCTTTTATAACAAGACATAATTTGCAAAGAAGTGAAGGAATAAATGATGTAAAAATCAAGATTATGTGGGGTTTTTCTTCTCCTCAGAAGGTAATTGCATACAAAATACTTAACACGATAGAATTATTTCCAAATAATGCAATAGTGCAGCGTTACTACATCGAAGTACAGCAAATAACCCTCTGGCAAGTAAAACATCTTGCGTAAGTCAGCTTTTTCATGACATACGACAGAGTAACGAAATCCATGTGGGAAGCTGAAAACTGCGTAAGTGTCCACTTACTCGGTGCTGCCTCCAGCCCTGTTTCCAGTAAGGAGGGGAGAGAAGGGCCAGGCACTTCCACAGCTCCCCTCTGCTTGCTGGATAGAGAAGTTTTTACCTCTGCCTTCTGCAACCTGTGATGCTTCGTAACCCCAGGGATCTCCAGAGGGTGTGGAAGCAAATTCACCACCTACTGCGACAGGGATGGCTCCCACAGCTGGTACCTGCACAGCCCCACTCACCCGGACCACTTCGGCCATTTAACTTCCGGAATATATCTTCTGTGCTACAGCATCACTGAAGAATCACACTCTGGGACACAAAAGCACGGGAGACAGAGAAACCACAGACAGCTAAGCCCCCATGGGGAGTAAAAATGACAGTACACTGGGTACCATGCTGGCAAGAAAGTCACGGGTGGATATAAAAACCAGCTAAGCAGAAGCCTCAGTAATAGTACTTCTGCCACACAGTGGACCATATTTTAAATATTCATGATGCTGACATACTTCATATTCCACTCACTCTCTTCCACATCTGCTTGGGCCAACGATCTTTGCCAAAACACTGGGGGAAGTCAGTGATGTAGAGAAGCACCCTTGATTTTCTATTACAGTTATGAAGCATCTGTTCTAACGGTACGGAGAACATGCCTGAGCCACCTGCACACTGAAAAAATCAATACCACGTCTCCTGCCTTCCTCTTGGAAGGTGTTTGAGCAGAGCACCCACAGAAATTGCAGAATTGTCTTTTTTTAAAAAAAAAATTATTTTATTTCTCAGGGCAATGGGAAGTGACCTCATCTTTGCCAGCTGCCATGAAACCAATGTCAGTGCACGGTCCAGGCAGGAGCGCGGGGCTCAGTCTCACACCACATTCCCCCTTGGTCTGACATGGATGGCACAGCCGTCGAGGCAAAATGCCACAATTTTGGTCTTGTACAGGAGGAGGAGAGACACAACTGGGAACCAACACAGGTCTCCCATATTCATGACTGCCTGGTGAGCTCTAAAGCTCATTGAAAGGCACCAACAGAATAAAGTTGGTGAAAATATCACAATTCTCTAAGTCAGAAACACCTGCTGTATTTGATTCAGAATCAAAACGGAAGCAGTAATTATTAAATCCTTGTACCAACTGCACTCAAATGTAAGCTCCTGACTTCATGGCAAAATCAACTGAGTAAGGATGTGTTTTGTAGTGAAGCTGCAGTAGTGCAAATCCCTGTGAATTCTTACTAAGGTAGCTTAGCACCTCTTTCCTCTCTAAATTAAAAAAAAAAAAAAAACTAATTAAAAAAAAAAATCAACAAAAGTATTAAACTATATATACGGAAATGGACTACTTCTAGATATTCATGCTTCCAGCCAAGCCTCAGTAACTGCCCACAAAGCAGGTATGTGATCTGAACAGTGAATTGTCTGAGCAGAGTAAATGCCTCTCCTCTGCTGGATAAAGCTTAGCAGAGGGTCGCGGGCCTTCGGGAGAGGTGGCATTTGATGTGTGTGGCCAGTGACAGCTCCTTCGGGAACTGGCTTGAAAATTTTTGGATGCTTTTTCAAGCCGCATTTCTCCCCTTCCTCATTTCTTTAGTTCACATCCAGACCTAGGACTAGAAGAAGCTCATGTTTTATATCAAGCCCTATTGGAAGTAACAGGAGAGGTATATTACATTTAAAATGACTACACCAATTTAAGACAAATCAGGTTAAAACTGCAGCCTACAGGCTGAAATCCTGTCTTCTAATCAGTGTGTGCTAACTTGTATATTACTGTAGTATAAGGAAAAAAAAAAAGAGCTGTAACATTGCACAAGGCCAGCAATGCACCCCAAATCACTGCCCCCCATCCTTATGCCTCTTGTGGCAATATTCTCTAAATGCCTGTTGCAATGAGAGCACTGGAGCATTTGCAGCAAGACTAAGCCAAAACCTGGCTAACATTCCCCTTCTTCTCCATCCCCATCCCCACTGCAAAGAGTATAACCAGACTGGATAATTATATGCATCATCTTCTGGTTTTGATCTATGCACTGATGGTTTGGATTATTAATCAACATTACGATCCTCCAGCACTCTAAAAGTACTACATACTTCTTCCAGTGGCACCCCCTCTTCCAACCCTGCAGCAGAATGGCCACGGAGCCCAGACAGCCACTGCCCTACATCCTCTCCTTGAAAGAATTGAACGTATTTCTAGACCACTTAAGAGAAATGCCCATTGCAAAAAACTCAGTATTGAATCCATCACTTATCTCAGGTGGAAGTTCCATTCCTGCACTTGAATTAACGAGTTTCTCTACTATTTAAAACTCTTATTTTTTATTTCAACCTTGTGCCTAGGTACTGTAGTGAAAAGTACATCAAATATACCCACATGCACACGATTTGAAATGCTGGATTTTAAATTCCAGCAGCACTGCTAACTAATGAGAACAATTTTTTCCCTCTTCCTCTTTGTAGCATCACTTCATGTACTTACATACCATAATCACATCCTCCCAGAGCCTCTATTTTTCCAGGGTGTCGATCTTTAATTCCCTTTAATCTGTCTTCATAGCCTATTCCCTCCAACTCCTTTATCATCCTAGCTGCTCTCCTCTATATTTGCTCCAGTTTCTCTTTATCCTTTCTGCAAGAGAGTGGCCAATTGTACATCACACTCAATGTGGTTTAACTGGTTCCGCATAAAGTAGAACAGGAAAATAGAAGGACTCAGATGCAACACGCATGTTTATGCCTCCCATGACTACATTTACCTTTTTAACTAAGACATGGCACAGAGTGTCCCACCTTAATTTCTCAACCCCGATTATGCCTCAGCCATTTCCCACACAACCGATGCTGAGCAGCTGACGTGTCATGTCAAACTGGCAGTTTGGAATTTTTATTTCCTAGCTGGGCTACTTTCTACTTATCCCTGCTAAATCTCATTTTATTCCTCTCTGAACAGCCTCCTAATTTATTCAGATGAAAACGGATTGATTCAGTATCTTAGTTTAATTAGGAAAAAAATGTGGTCCTACCACTTTCTTGGGTTTTGGGGGGGTGTTTCTGTGATTTTTTTGTTGGATTTTTTTTTTTTTTTTTTAAACTGACTTTCAGCGCAGCAATCCCACCCCTCTTACACACCCAGTTTGCATGGCAGAGGGAGGTGGCAATGGCGAGGCTTTGGCCCCGATTCAGCAACGCTTTTAAGAACACATGCAAGTTTAAAAACACAAGATTAGACCTTGGACTTCACTGAGACTGAGGGGTAAAATTACAAATGTACATACACACTTTGTAAAAAGATCCTGTTTGCCAACATTATTTTACTGTAATTTATATTCTGTTGTTACATTTAAATCTATAGTAAAAGAAAACACTGAGAAACAAAATCTATTCTTGTTTAACAAAATTATATTCTGTTACATTTAGAGTTGAGGCAAGTCTTTCACACTTATATAAACCGGCGATACGTCAACAAATATGATTAACACAGATTATTCACGTCAGTATTTTTCACCCCTGTCCCACAGGCACAACAAAACCCGCGCAGAAGGTGACTGTCACATCACATACAGCCTGGCAGCTCGCTGGGTGAGCCTTCACCCACCGCACAGCCCTGCGGCAGCTAAGAAAATGCCCTTTGGGAAAATGTTTATAAAAAGATAATTTAGATAAATAATGACTCCAAGGGAGAAATACAGTTAAAGCATTGAATTCGCTCTGCCACATGCTTTCCCCCCGAAGAATGCTATTTAAAAAAAGCACTAAAATTGAGAGGACACAAGCCTACTTCCCCAGGGAAGCATGCTGAATCGTACAGGTAGTATAAATATCATATGCTGCTGCAGGTGCTAGGCAGTCTATTTGTTTGTGTTTACTAAAAGGCATAACAAATAGTCACACTAAAACAGAACAACATTTGGCATTGGAATGATAGATACCAGAGCAGCTATAAATCACGTTCACTTGTTTACAGTCGAACCGCTGCGCAGCACTAACACTTCAGCCCCCCTTTTTCAGAGAGCCCCTTCGCTGTGATTTGCCCCTTTCAGGGGCAGCCACCAGCTCCTGGCTGGGTGGTATTGCAGTGCATGGTACTGAGGGGCTCAGCATCCTTCCCAAGTACAGCACAGCCAAGAAAAAAACCAAGAAAAAACATGCAACATTGAGAAAGAACAAAAAAAAAAAAAAAAAGAAGAAACAGACTTGCGTGACATATATGGCCAGCTATCATAGTTTACAGCTTTGCAACTTCTGAGTTAATTCACAGTATAAACAACGAGGAAAATGTTTCTTCCGAGCAAGACTTCCTGTAAACTGTTCATTAGAGCGGCGCTGGGCGCAGGGCTGGTGCACCTGCTGATTAACCATGCGCTCCAAGAATAAACAAAACCTGAAGCCAGCGAGATTGTTCTGGAATTTGCTCAGAGCTGATTTTTCTTCCCCCACGTTATAAATTGGATTCTACAATAAAACAAACAGCAGAACATAGGTTGCCGAGAGTTAAAATCTACTTTTTACACTACATTGACCACAGCACCCACAGGCACAGCTACAATGTCTTTCTATGAATGGGACAGATTGCCATATGGATGCAGACACTGAACAAGCTGTACAACTCCTGGCGACAAGTGCCTAGGGGACTGTCCTATATTAGCACCACCTGTGCTGTGGAAATTGTGCTCTGTGTATGAAATGGTATTTAAGGGCCCATCATGATGTTATTTTTGAGTGTACACAAAAAGGAAAATTACAGTTAAAAAGAATTCGCTGGCTAGCGGATCTCTTGCTCGGTTCCCGAGATCGTTTCCCAAAGGAACAGTTACCGTCTTTATTCACGCAGCCCAAAACGACAAGCAGCAACACATATCAGCAGTTTCCCTGCCTGGGCTTATACCATCGTTTTAATGAGAAGAATACACTTTATAATATACGTATGTCTTTCCTGATCACATAGAAGAAATTACAGCCCTCCCACCTTAAAAACTATATGGAAAAACACCCCATGGCATTACACAAACCTTGCTCCAGCAGCAAGCAATGCAATATAAATTTTCCTTGGGCTCCTTCCCCCACCCCTCAATGTGCAGCAGGTAAAGCGACGAATCCCGATTACCAAATTTCAATGCGCATCTCACTACTTTGAAAACATAACCCTGTCTGACTGACAAAAATAGAGCTCCAGATTAGCACAAGATGTCGAGGAAGGGGGGAGAAGGGAAAAGAGGTTCGAGCAGTACCTAGCTGCTCTACGAAAACAGATTTCCCCCTCTCCAAACTGCAAGAAAAAAAGGATGCCAAGAAAAAGAAAAGTAAAATAAATTGAATTAAAGAAAAACAGTTGTAAAGTGAACATTACAACCTGGGAAAAATGATGTCATTTTATTGAGAAACTCATTTTTTTCCATTAAACCATAGTGAAATGGATAAAGTTTATACAGCTTAATGGTGGAGTTTTACTTTAAATGCTACTCAATATCTTAGCAGTACGATATAACATGATATAACAGCTGTCATACTAACTGCTCGATTTTTATTGAACAGCAGAGAAAATAGTCACACAAAAATCACCTAACTTCTCCTCTACTTTTATGGCATTTTCAAGGGTGTTTCTTTTCCACTCTCAGGCTGTGATATGCATGATAAAAAAAATAACAGAGCTCTTCATTAGCTCCCTGCTCAGCTCTTTAGGATAGTTCGATCTCCTGAGCAAATGCTGAGGAAGGACAACTTGCACACAGGAGGAAATAAAAAGAAACAGGAATCCACGGTGCAGTAAAACAAAAACAGGTCCCTTTTTAAGACTACTACATAAACACCTCTAATAAAAGAAGAGGACAAATTTTCATTGGACTTTTAAGTATTTAGACAGGAATGCTTTAGTAAAAGTTTAACTGCAAAGTGCATGCAATTAACAGAAAGCCATCAGCTATTTCTCTGGTATGTAAAAATAGCATTAAGCTGTATTAAATGCACGTGTAAGTATCTCAGTTGCAAGAAAAGGGAGGAGATATGCAAAGCACTCAGATATCAAACAATGATCTGTTGGCCAGATGGAGGAATAAAACAATACATATGCTAAAATTTGGAAAAGTTCTGTTAGGCGTCTGCCAAGGCTCACCCAATCTATTTTAAGTGCTTTCTGATACATTAGCTTAGTGTTTGGAGTTGTACAACTGATGGTTATTACACGGGACCAGAAAGCAGTGAAGCGTTGGCGTTCAGGAGCTCCCCGACGCCGGGGCAGCTTCCCCAGAACGGCGAAGTGTCAAAACACAGCAACCTTAATCAGCAAAGGCCCACCCCAAGAAATCACAGGCTAGTCAACTTTGCATCTTTTGTAGGGAAAGACAAATAAAATAAACTAGAAACGATTTTCCAGGGTTTAGTAAAACAATTCTTTGAAAGGCGTAATTTGATTAAAGAGCTCCCAGGCAGACTGAGGAGCAAGAGGTATTGTACAACTAATTTAGCAGAAGGTTTCTCAAAAACGTGAGTGCCGTGGCAGACGGTAGGTGCGGGCGATGCAAAGGATGCTATACACCCAAATTTGGAAAGCAGTAACAATAAAAAGTGCCTGATAAGGCTTAAAACTGAAGATTAGCAACTCCAGGTCTGAGTCACGGCTGGTATTTTTTCAAAGCTGATTACAGAGAGGAGTGACTCAGATGGGGAGAGCATATAGTATCTGGTGGTGATTTGTTTGGCGGGGGAACGAGCACCAAGGGATCAGGTAGTGGGATGCTTTGGGTTCTATGTGCACACAACAAATGCAGACGGCTGGGCCAGCTCCCTGCTCCGGCTGCTGCAGCGTCACCGTCGCTGAACAGCCCAACTGGCCTCACAGCCATCACACCCCTACAAGGTGCAACAAGAAGAAATACAGCAGCCATGTAGGGAGCGGGATGGTTTATCGGATACGCAGCTAGGCACCCAGGCTTGGCTTGAGTGTCCGGCTCCAACCTGGCTCTGCAGAGAGGAAGCTGCATGGAGGCACCTGAGCTGCTCAGACAGTAGGTAACAACATGATGGGGTTTGTGTACATGGAACAGCTAAATACCTTCTGGGAGGAAAGGCCTCAGGAAGACAGATTTCTTAAGGGAGAATGGATTTGAGGTAACCTAATCTAACTCTGCTGATGGTAAAGTATAACGAGCTAAAATCTACTGCAGGGAGCAACTGAGAGGAGCCGACACGGATGAGCAGATTTGATGCTGGCACCAGTGCAGAACGAATGCCAGGGACTACGCGGAGAGGCCCGCCAAGAGAGGATCAGGCCCTGGGAGCATATGGACTGCAGGCTGAATTGTTTCATCCCGAGCATTAATAATGGCCCGAAGTCTGTAATTCTTAATTGTGCTGAATCCTAATGCCCTCATCTAAGGGCCTTGGGATTTTGATGGAGGATCAGCTGGCATGGAAGATAACAACAGTAAAACACAATGCATTAAGCCTAACCAGCAGATCAACGGTTTGCCACGCTGTTCCTCTCGCCTCCCTTCAAAGCATTCTCCAGACTCCTTCCTCCCGCGATGCTGGCAAGAAAAAGTCATTTAAAAATCCCCTTGTTTATCCCATCTATTTCTCCTATGAGATGGGTGCTTGTTTATGTGGAAGGGCAAGACTCAAGCATGGTTGGAAAGGGTATAAAGACAAGAGGGGACAAACATGGGATTGCTGGCAGATGGAGGAAGGTCTCTTGGACATGCAGCCTTTACCTCCAACCCTTCACCTTACCTCTTGCAAACAGACACGTTTCCTAAATTAACAGATCTGGACTTTCATTAACTCACTTGTTTACATACAGCCTCCACCATCCTGTCGTGGCTGTAGTCAATAGAGAACAGGGACAGGACCAGCGCACAGGCGCCCGCACCACTCCACGGCACCCCCAGACCTCCCAGTTCAAGCCCAAGCTGGGGCAACCTCCGCTCACCACAAAGCGCTGATGAAAACTGCACCGTTCTGCTTTTCCAAAGCTACCCACGTGGGGAATATTCCCAAGCACGTACATTTTGGGATGCCCACTGCTCATCAGGTTATAAAGTTAGTAGTCACCTAAAGCAACCGGGCATCCACCCGCTTTGTTTTGCTGGTTTTCTTAAGAAAATAATCAAGCTTCCCCCAAATAAGATGCAGTGGAACGAGATGGAAAGCGGGTACTGTCCTTGACATTTCTAAGCACAGCAGATGTACTTAACTGGCTCCTGTTATTTATTTATTTACTTGTGGAGAGAAAATGCTTATTACTGAAGAAACCCAAATGCTGATAAGATGATGAGAGGTTTGCATGCTGGTTGATGGTCTCACTTTCGCTTATCCTGAGTGAATACAAGTATCTATAACTAAATATTTCCCTTAGGGTACTGATGACTGAGGTATGTTTATTGCATTGAGTGAATTTATATATATAATCAGCACAATAAACATTATTAAATTGTCTGAGTAAAATCAAAGCATGAAACACACAGTCAGTGCTGAATTCTAATGATGCTGAATGCCCATGATTGCATGGGGAAAGGATCTTAACAAGCCTTGATTTGAGCTTTGGCATCCGCCTCACAAATCACACGAAATGTTCTCTCTTTAATAGTGCTGAATATTGATAAATGTCTCTGCACGGCACAACAGGGAAGTTGGTCTCTATTGGCAATCTTTACCAAAGTGTGTTTTTTCCTTCTCTACACTCAAGGGTTTACCCTGAATGATTTAATTATAATTTTCCTTGTGTAAGACAAATTAAAGAGGAGAGTAGGAGTGTCATGCCAAAGCAGATTATTTATCTCCTTAACAGATTGCTGTGCACCAAACCCCAGAGCTGCTGCTGCTGCTACTTACAGAAACTGGGCAAAATGTGGGACAAAAGCATAGATGTAATATACATTTAAAGTCCAAATGAATGAAAGCATTAACCCATTATTTATAGCTGGAATTGTTTCATTCCTGTGAAAGCCATACACACAAAGCACGCAGAAACCAAGAGCAGCCCCATGATGCTCCCTAGTCCCTGCCCAGGAATGGAAGATGCCTCCTGCTTCTGAACCCATTTTTGCTTTTCAAACATCCCGGGGTGACTCTGGCCACCCACCCACCATTCGCTTTTTTGTCATAAAAAAGAACTTTTGTTGTCGCTCAGCTCCAAGTGCGGCAGCCCCACGCAGCCGCAGCACGGCCAGTGTCACCGGTGACACCGGAGCTGTGTCCCTGCAGCCTGCGCAGGACTAAAGCTTTGCTGTACGCAACTGTGAGGCTGGTCTTGCAGCACCGAGACGTGTGGGCACGCTGAGCAGCCAATGACTATTTCTCCTGCTATTTTAAACCCCTTGTTTATAACCAAAACGTGTTTTTAGCCAAGATGTAGAGCAGAGCTGCCGCTCACCCGATGACTTTTACGCAGGTGCCTTTGCTGCCGCTGCGGTCAGCCGAGAGCCTCCTGTCTCGCAGGTCTCGAGCAGCCTTGCAACCTCACCTGTGGGATCAGGAACCCCGTAAAACAGCCTGAACTATCCCCCTGACATGTACCAGAGATGACAGTGATGATAGTAACTCCCACATAACCAACTTGCCTCCTGCAGCCCACTCCTTCTCAAAAGCCCAAGAGGAAGCGGGGGGAAACAGCTTTACAGCACACCCTAAAAGTTAATGTTACCTGTATATGATTATTTATTGCTGCTGGGCAGTCGTTATGATGTGGCTGTGCTTAACTGTTAGGACACTTACAGCTTTTACTATGTGCTTTTTATTGTTGTTTAAATCTAAATAAATAGCTCTTGGTTGTATCAGACCAAAGCTAACAGCCAGTTGCACTGGAGGTGCAGGAATGACAGGGGGGAAGCCACAACCCAGAAACCTGCCCTGGCCTGGCCAAGCTGCGGACTTGTGCGGTGGGAGGTGGAAGGGCCGATATCTCCCTTGCGAGCCCTTCCGACAGCCCCATCCGACCCAAGCTTGGGCTCAGGACCACCTCCACAGGTCCCCTTGGATTTGCAAGCTCAGCTGTTGTACTGAACCAGCTGGGTACAAGGACATACATTGATTTCACTGTAAGTCTAGCAAATTCATGCTCCCACAGACCCATGATTTTTTCTAGTCTTAACCTTTGCAATCAAAAAATTACCAAAACCTTGCTCATGCCTGTGCTCTCTCTTTTGTAAGTACGCTAAAATTTCACCTTCTGTGAGCTTTCAAATATACATCTGACGGCAGAGCACAGCTCCTTTTTCCTCACTGCTCTCTCACTACCCTGAACTGCCCGCCTGTAGATAAATACCCTTTCAGAAAGGAAACGGTGCAACACATCTCAACAAGAGGAGTTTCTGTGTCATATGAAATCCAGGCAGGCACCACGGTGCCTGATGAGACTGCAACAAAACCCTTAAGTGCATCAGTAGGCATTCTTCTGCGTGTAGTCTCCTGCTCTACTTATGGATAAAGATGTAATTCAATCACTGCAGCAAATGGATGGCATAAACTCTCCATGTACCAAACAGAGGCAAGATAAAGCAAAGTCTGTAGCTCTCTTATTTGTATTCCTAAATATACCTATTTTTGTATTTTGATATCAGAGAGAACTCAATAGATATGTAAGAAAAGTGTAATGTCAAGCTTTAACAATACAGCTATCCATTTAACCACTGAGGATTTTAAATCTTCTAAACTAAGCCAACCTCAAACAATACCATGGCACGTTTATGCTTTCCTAATTAATTTATTTGGAACTTTACTAATAAAAACATATGTATTGCCTTGTTTGTAGATCCCAATTGCCTCTGGGCCACAATTACAGGACTCAGACACATGGATTTCCAGTTCTACTTGACAGTATACACAGAGAAAATTCTTACTTCAGAACAGATTCCTGTATTTCCACTGCATTTCAAACAAAACAGCAATGGCATACCATTTCCTCAGTTAGATTGCCATTAGCAGACAGCACATGCCTCTATTCAATGAAAGAAGATCCATTTCACTGCATGGGTTTTTATTTTATATACTGTGTAAGAAAAACATAGATAAAAAATTTATTGAAAAGTCATAAACCCATCTTGTTCAGCTCTATATGCAGCAAAAAGGGAATTTAATTGTTTAATAAACATCAAATTGTTTTTAGTATCCCATGCAAGTCTTCATGAAAACCATGTCCTTGACACTTATATGCATTATAAATGTGTACGCTGCTGTTCCCCCACATGTCCTTGCAATGGATATAAAACGATGCCTTACACACACAGAGCAGTTCTTTCAACAGTAGTGTGCTCTCCTTTAAGATCTATCTATTCCCAACAGCACTATTTTCTTAATATTAGAAAGATATAAGAGGTATTTATATAGCTTCCCTATCAATCTACTTTCAGACCACCAGAAATATAAACTCTATGGCTTAAAAATTCCATTATCCTCTTTCTAATGAATGAAAGGAGGACGGAAAGACAAAGCCATCAGTTTCCATAAAATCCAGCTTTCACTAGTGTCTGCTATAACATTTCTAGATGGGCAAAGGGACTCTCCTGAATGCAAAGAAGCACTGCCCTCCCCGCTGCGCCCACGCTGCTCGCGCACTCCTGGAGACCCTTCTCCTCCTCCGCTGCCGCCGGCAGCAGCGATGCTGAGGCTACAGCAGGCACTGGCACCCACGGCCCGAGCTCCTCTGGGACCGTCTGTCTCACCGTAAGCAAAAGTTATGTTGTTAGACACGCCTCAGTGAAATCTGGGGGTGTAAAGAAACAAACCTGCAATAAAGCATCCTTTGGAATAAAGCAGAGCCCGCGCCGAGAAGCACGTCAACAGACAACCCCTGATTTAAGCCATTTCTTTTAACAATGCAAGCCTAGCAAGTATAAATTAACTCACACTTTTAAAAGCCAAACACCACCAGTTAGCTAATTTTATCAGCACTTAAAAAAAAAAAATCCACTTTGTTTTAGAGAAACCTGGTGAACTCAAGCCTATCTTGTCTTGTGAAAGCAGGCAAATACAGGGTAGAAGTGAGGCAAACACTTTAGATGAGATGGGGCACTGAAATTTGGCAGAAAAACAAGTGGTAAAACAGCCTGTACTGACCAACAGATTTGCTTCCTCACCTCCAGGCTGCAAACGCAAAGCGCATCAAAAGTAACACCACCCGTGATGCAAAACTCAAAAAAACCCAGCTTACACTCTTCACACTTCCCCCAATAAGCTTATCCAATGCACTTCTAATTAGCTAATTGTGCCCACATTGATCCAATTAACAAGCCATAAAGATGTGAACAAAAGGAGCATATTCTGCCCAATGGAGACTCTATTCAACCACGCCAAAATCAGACAGAGCAAGACGTGGAGGACAAAACCGAGGCCAAGGCGGTTGGCCACTGCTCCCAACAACTTCACCACCATTTCGGCACGCTGTTCGGAAATCCTCACGGGTGGAAACCCCACCGGCACCTACCTCTCCCGTTTAGGAGTGTGGACCGATAGCTGTCCATTAGTTGAGGCGTGCGGGTTGATGATTAAGGAGGTCTTAGACGGTGCGGAGGAGGAGACGCAGGTGGTGGACAGGTCCAGGCTGCTGTGGTTGTTGCTGGCTGCCTCCTCCGCTGTGTGCGAGCTTGTCACTTCCTTCCAGAGCTGCTGCAGTTCTGTTGGAATCATGCCTGAAACAAACAAATTGGATAATTAAATCAATTAACAGCTAATTCGGCCGTCTTCAAACAGTAATTAAATCAAAGAGTCAGTAAACAAAGCCTAGTGTTAGTTTTGTGTGTGTGTGTTTTTGCGCGTGTATTTTTTTTTTTTTTTAATAACTAAAAGCTAATACTGAACACTGCATGACTCTGCTACATTTTCTAGTGTGACACCTGCAATAGCTATATAATGCAAAATCCGGGGTGTGGGCCAGGGGGGTCCACACAACACACCACCTACCCAAAACACCATGTTAATTATTATTATTTTTTGTAATTTTTAGACCAGAGGGCCCATTTCCAGACTCCCTACTCAAGACAGAAATCCAGCCAAGCTCACAGCAAGGCTGACAGCAAAGGAGGCCAAGGGCTACTCTGCAGTCAGCTACAGAAATTTCTTTCCCCTCTCCCCACCCCTCCCAATTTTTTTTTCCTACTTTTAAGGGAAGTGAATACTTTCTAACCTGTTTTTAATAGAAAGGAAGGTCTTAGAAAAAAAACAACTCAACTTTATTATTATGACAACATGAACCACAATATGACTAATTTTGTGTTTAAGTTTTAAATGATGACAAATAGCTTTGTTATTAAATACAGTTTTTATTAATCACTTTTAGACATAAATTATGAATTCATATTGTCTTCCTGAAATGCTTTTCAAATTTTAACAGTCAAATTGATTATACTATGATTATTTCATTAACACACCTATCTTTCTCATTAATTTTGGTTTCTCGAACTGCTCACTTAATTGATGGATGTGTCTACTGAAAAACTGTATAACTTTCTATACAAGTAACACTATTATTACTGTCATTTCTTAGATCAATGCTAATGAGCCATTCAAAAGTAAAACGAAAACATAAGCTTCAAGAAATAATAATAATAAAAAAAATATCTATTTTCATAATTGTGCCAAAATGGACACCAGGGTTAGGACATAGCATTCACTAAATAATGCAAGTGAAAACTTTGCAAACTCCAGTAGGCCAAACCAAAGGCTGGAAGGGGAGCCGTGTGCGCCAGCGTGACACAGGCTCACGCTGAGATCATGCTTTTGGATAAAGCTTATGATTGTGACATGATCAAACAAGTCAAGTTTCTCTCACTGAAGACTATTTCAGTGCTCTTTCAGAGAAGGCCATGGGAAAAAATTAGCAGTAGAGACGCATCACTTAAATATTCAAGGAAAAAAAAATAATAAAAGCCAGTGTCTGTGTGTTTTTAAAGAGGTTTCTCATCACTGTGCTTCCAGACCATCATTTCGATGACTGTTCATTGTTTCACCATATTGTAGCACTGGAGCTATCCTAAGGAAACCTGCCATTTTCTGAGTGTGTAGCAGCAGCTCACACAGGCATGTATCTCACCAAACCTAAGGTACTGAAATAAAAAAAAAAAAAAAAAAGGCAGTATGCATTATATTCATTTGAAACACATAATAAAAAATGCCAAGGTCTAAATTTAATTTATTTTTGTCATTTAGAATACAATGGATAGATAATCATCTCAACGTGATCAGCCAAACATCTTTACTTTGCTAAACTGTTAAAGATTTTAATTATGCCAGCTTTGGAGAGCACTGGTCTAATGAGGCGATAGACTCCAGAGAATCTAAGTGGTTAAGAACTGTGAAATGAGTCTGATAGGATTTTTTTATATTCACCGTGGATCGTTTGCATATCAAAGAGGAGTAAATTATTGCACGACAGACCAATAACCTTCCCCGCCTTTCCAAGAGTAGCATTAACAAAAACAGTTGGTCTCCGGTAACGGTTCACTACAAAAAAATGCTAAAATCCTTAAGTATCTGCAATTAATATATATTATGAAAGAGGCTTCAATTTATACATTAAGTGATCAGATATTCTTAGGACACATCCGTTTCTCTAAAACCACGTCATTTTCCTTTCATCAGACCCAAACGCCAATTACATTTTGATGGATTTTGTCCCAAATGAGCATTTAGTTATTAGACATATTCAATTATTA
Source organism: Strix aluco (assembly GCF_031877795.1). Taxonomy (NCBI): domain Eukaryota; kingdom Metazoa; phylum Chordata; class Aves; order Strigiformes; family Strigidae; genus Strix; species Strix aluco. The sequence continues at coordinate 8,918,159 of NC_133941.1, forward strand.
CTTGTCCCCTGAAATTAAACCTCTGAGCAAATTAAACAAAGAAAAAGGTCAGTACACAAGCTTATGTCCTGTTTTGCTGTATCGGGGCTATTATTTTCAAACACCTTGCGAAGTGACAGTGTGGGATGTATTTTTAGCTAACACGCTTGACAGGACTGTCTGCGCACTAACAATTACCTGTGAGCACGGCTGACCCTTACACCACTGTTTACTCAATTGAAACAATAGTGAATAGACTTGTCTGTTGATGATAACATATTGATATGAGACCATATGAGTCGACACCTATTTTTATTTTCCAGAATAAGCAAATAGGGGAAAAAAAAAAATAACTGGCCTTTCCCCCCCCCCCCACCCCCTTAACTAGATTTCTGAAGGTTTTTAATTAGAGACAGGCTAGCACCCACTCTCCTCTCCCTGTCCCCCTTTCTTCTCCCGGTCAATTCTGGATCTCCTAATGCTTTATCCTGAGGAAAAGCATGCAAGGGTTACAGCCGTTAAAATATACATACACATAATATTTATACCTCGCTGTAGATCCTCTAAAAGTCAAGGGTTTTGGTGTAACTTCCTATACAAGTGTAACTCAATATGAGCACTAATGACAACTATACGGCATATTGAAAGAAAAATAAAATACAGCAATTGTGTGGGGAAAAAAATGCTGGAGATAATAAAGAGGATTTCAGGCTGGGCAACATTAATTTAAAGAGTTAACTGTGATGTCATACACGTTCGCACACAACCCATCGCTTAAAAATGACTACATCACTTGATTAATAAAATAAAATTTTAAAAAAGCCTCTCTCCTCCTTCCCCAAATTTAGATCTTTTAGAATAATTCTGGAGAGAATTCCTAACTAGCCTGTCACACTGGGCAGCTGAAAGGTATGCTCATTACTCATCCAGCAAAATGGTTAAATAAAATAATAGAACAAATGGTAAAAGCAAGTCAAATAGATCCACGAACACTGGCAATAAATTATGTAATTTACCATTTAACAGTTTCATTTTAACAGCGAGAGCTAAATTTTAAGTCAGATTCCCAGAACTGCGCTGCAATTACTCGAGATCACTACTGCCGGTGCTGCAACTTCATACGTACCAGTAACGGGATTTAGATCTGAAACTGCCAAATCTATGGGAGCAATCGGGCACCCAGATGTCTCAGTCCTATTATTTTCACTCACTGGTGATCTGAAGTGTGATTTGCAGTTTCATTTTGCAGATACTGAAGATCTAGCTCTCGCAGCTCAGAACACTGCTGAAATGTGGTTTATTTTTAAATTGCTACTACGTACAGATGTAAAATCTAGATTATAGATGTGTCTAAATACAAAGCAGCAGAGATTACACAAATATAACATTAAAGGATGTGCTATTTTGTGTAAGACAATAGACAAGCACTAAAAACTAAAATGAAACTAAAATACAGCTTTAAACAATGTATTAGTTCTAAAAACATAAAAATATCACTTATGAAGTAGCATTCTCTCCTTAGAAACATTTATTACTATTACAGATACTTAAGAATAAAAGCAAAATGCTTTTAACTGAATTCATAGCTACGTTTACTAGAGGAATGATTTTATTTTTCTTTTACATACGCATTTACAGTATTTGTCTCAGTCTTGCAAACTGTTCTGAAAACAAAAGGGCATGATATACGTAATTTTTTTTTTAAATAAGAAGTGTCCATTACCAATTATTTTAAACTATAGCCCTGGCTCTTCATTGCATTTTTCAGGACAACTAGTCCCCTTCATTATGAAAGAAAATGTAGGCACAGGTTTAAAAAATGTATGTTGTGGGGACAGTTGACAGATTACTGCTCATGGAACTCAATTTCCCAACCCCAGGTATCACCGGCTCAAAGACAAACAGAGTTGCTCAACCTCTTTGTGTCCTTGTACCTCCATACCCAGGTGACCATGTTCAAGCAAGCAGAAAGTTGATTTAAACCTCATAATGACATCAGTTTTAAGCCATCGTCTCTCTGATAAAAAAAAAATAAAATATCGTGCTGTATTGCAACCTGCCTGAATTCTCAAGTTACTCTTTCCTCCCGCCACTGAGCCCCCGGCTCCAGCCGCCCCCAGTGCTCGCAGCTCATTTCCCTGCAAGAACCAGCCCTTTCTGCTTATGTTTATGTCGTCTCCGGCATGCAAGTCGGCACCCCTTAGGTTTTAAATACGCTTCTTTGCGAGGACTAATAGTTACACTACCCTGCTAACCATATCAATCAATGCCACGACTGCTGAATTACCTACTGGTGTCTCCGATGTGTTACCGCACAGATTACACTTCATGCATCACCACATTCATTTCTTTCACATTACACATGAGCGTGTCTTGTCACTGCCCAATTGCCCTCCTTTGGACAGCTTAACTGATGTACTATACAATGAACCTTACCGAGCAAACTTAATGGTATAGGAGCTGTGGGAAAAATTAGAAAGGTTGAAGCTTGAGTCCGGTGGGTGTGTGCGAACAGCCTGGGATGCTTCCAACAATAAATCTGAAGCGTAATTAACGCACGTTACAGCATTTTGCAAGTATAAATGGCATTTTATCTACATGCCCTTTTTCCTGGACTCATTTCATGCCTTCTCCCCGTCACGCCATGCATCGATGGTGCCTGACCAACCTCAGGCCTGATCCTGCAGATCCCAGCCAGGCACCACCTTCCCGCACATCAGCCTAGTCTGTCCTGATTATCAAGACTAGTCTAGTCCAGGTGTCCAAAGCGGGAAAGCTAAACTGAGTCTTGCAGAGGGAGGTGTCAGGTCCCCAAAAGCTTAGCCTCTAAAGACAGGAGTTAAGTGCTCAGATACCTTTGTGGGTCTGGCAAAAATAAGCCTAAATTAATCACACCAGCCACACAGCAAAGCAGACTCCACTCCCCAGTTTTGTCTCCGTTTATCCATGTAAATATTCACCAGCCACCTCGCTCTCCTTTGTGCAGCTATGTACACACAAAAAAGGAGAGTGAAGAACAGAAGCAATTGCGTCCTGTCCCCCCCATTTCACAGAATCACAGAATTCATTTAACTGAACAGAGCTGAATGTAAATTCATTATATGGTTTAGCAACTAGTAGCAGCCCTAAGGCTGCTTTGAGGAGCCCAAATCATTCAACCTGAGCTGACTCAAGTTGTTGAGGTTGATGTTTAAATTCATTATGGGGCAAGGGAAGGAAAAGGCATGATTATTCAGAAATACCAGCATCATGGTTGAAAGACCTGGTCTTCCCTGAGCCATGCCAACTTTGAACAGTCTGCCTTAATCACAGCAGCCAGAGCTCAGGCAAGTCTGTTAAAATGTCCCAAGGCTTGCAGACAAACCCAATTTAAAAATAAAATAAAATAAATTCAAGCTGAAGAGGAAAAGAGAGAATAAAAATCCCAGGTTATAATCACTGTCAAAAGTATTGCGATTTAAGTATTGTTTCAATGTATCCATTTCTTTAAAAAAAAAAAAAATTAAATAGGAATTTCAGCAAAGCAGTAACTTCTTGCAAAGTGCAGGACTGAATAAAGATGTAGGAGGATCTAATTGTCAATAACACCATTAAAATTAAATGGAGTTAATCCCAATTTGCCTCAGTATGGAGGGAGGAATGAAGCTATGATGCAGACAGGCAGTGAAATGAAGGCCGTGTAACAGGCATGGAGAGGAGACACTGCCACCTCTCCCTCTCAGCTGCAGCAAAGGGCAGTCAAATTTCTACAGTTTGGCAGCGTGTGGATCCGAGCTCCTCAGCGCCCGGCTCCTCGCCAGGCCGGAACCAGAAAGGGCCCATACATCACATTTAGAAAAGGAAAAGCTGCTCTCACACTACTCTTAGCCATGAACCCAGCACCAAGAATCGATTAAGACGCCTCCCATGGAGGATTTCAAGCCCAGATTAGTACAACCAGCAGCTCTGACTCTGCCAGACTGGCTATAGCTGTGCAAATTGAATTGGAACTCCAAACTGCCTGCCTCCCGCTAGCCAGAGCGGTCCAGGATTTCAGCACTGTCCTTCCCAAAAAATATCTTTATAATGCCCACCTTGCCTGTCAGGATTTTTCTGTGCTTATTATTTTACGAGCCTATGAGATCTCTCTCTCTCTCACCAAGTGACAATTTTGTGTCCGTGCGTGCTATCATTTTGCCAGACAGCCGGCAGCTCCCGAACCCCTCACCTACCTTGTGCAAGGGGTTGCAAAGGCAGAGTAGGCTGGCCAGGCTGGATCGTTAGCAGCCCCTGACGCTGCAAAGACAGGAGGTGCTGCTGTTGCAACTGCTGCATCTGTAAGAGTTGCTGCTGAAAGGCCAACTGCTGCGTAGCCACCTGCTGTTGCTGGGGCTGGAAAAGAAAAAAAAAATTTAAAAATGCACATTTGACAATACAGAGCAAAACATTAAGAGAAGATTTACAGGGCTTCTTGTCTCAACACACTTCACTTCTGATCACAGACACCCAGTATCGAGGCAAGCTAGCGAGCCCACCGCTCCATATCAAAGCCTCCAAGGCACGCTCAGGTGCTGGAGCTAACCACAGGGCCACAGTCACTTCCCAACTCCAGTGGTTACTTCCATCCTACCTAAATCCCTCTTGCCATCCCAATTAAAAATGTATGCAGTGTTTCTTGGTCACCCTGGTCCATGTGGTCATGTTTTACCCCAGAAGTGGCTGCATTTCAGTGGTGGGTAAAGCAAACGCTGCTGGCAGCTGTTAAAGTCCTAGGTAATTCTTTGAGGCAAAGAACATGTATAACGTGAGAATCACACCACACGATCACATCACACTTAGATGTAATGAAAAATAATCCTGCACTGTGCTCTGTTTGCTCATGCAAGGGTTGTCTCAACGATTAAGGCAATACGACTGGCTTAATTTATGGTATTTTATAGTTACTCTCTCTTATTCATCCATCAAGCCCCACAATACTTTCTGTTATGTTCGGAATTATTCTGTGCTGTATTTAAGGCTGCTACTTCTGCACTTTGAAAATTCTAATTATTCTCACTAGAAAGAAGATGGAGTTGCTTTACTCCACAGGGATATGAACCTTGAACCTTCGAGGTGTAAAAGAACATGTTGCTTTCCTCACTACTGTACCCAGAGAAGCTTTTAACTACTCTGTTTATCACTTCTGACATAAATAAATGAGAAAAAATCAGACCTTTGAAGAAGAAAAACTTCATCTAATATTGTTAATTAGCCATGACAAACGATGAAATAACATTGTAAATCTTTCATAGAAACAGCCACTAGATTTTAATTACACACATTCATAATTTAGCAAACAACATCTTACTTGAATGTGAGTGTTTAATATGTACAGTACTCCAGGCTTCAGAGTCCTTAATTTTGTTCAGTTAAGGAAGCCTCTAGGTTTTTGCTTCCATGCTCGTCTTGTATTTTATTTGCTTTGTTCTTTAAAATCCATGAAAGGCTTTGCATTTTGATAAATATCTTTTTATTTATTGTACAATGACAGGAGGAAAACTTTTGTTGTGTAAAACATCAATACATCATGCCAGTGTTTAGCAGTTCCTTGTGCTAGCCAAAAAAAATTAATGTAGATTTCCTTAGTAATTATCTGAGTGATAGAAAGATAATACAGTGCAGTAGTACAATAAATAGAAGGAAATTATCTAATATCCCTAATCTGCTAGGAATCATATCAAGGTGGAGGTCTTATACACATTATGGCTAACAATTATGGAAAGAAAATTAACTCTTGCAAAACTGCATACTTTCACAAACAACCCCCAGCCAGATCCCAAGCTTTTTGTCGCCCTTCCTTGACACCGAGCCAGAGGATCACTGGCCCAATTCCCTACTGCTGTCAAGTGGGGCAAAAAGTCTGCCAGAGCTGCAGGAGCAGGACCGACAGACACCAGCCAGGGGTTTGGCCCCCACCTTCTTGTACCACCATGCCCCATCATCCTTAATACTGCAACCAACTGCATACCCGTGACTGTACTGACAGTCAGTCAGTCAATTTATCTTATTTATAAAGGCAAGTTGTCTTATTTCCAAAGAGAGTCTAGGACTTCAAGATCACAGTTAAACAAATAGGTGTTCAGATATTCTGAATCTCTGAGAGTTTTCATGTCTTTGCAACAGCTTGCTCGGGCATATCCAGTTGTTGCAACTATTTGCAACAGCACCAGATGAATGCAATCCCCAGCAACGGTTACATTAAGAGTTAATGTAATGTTTGCCTCCATAAATATTCATTTTCTAAATATATACATACTTAACATATATCTATATATAAAAAAATAAATGGCATTACATAAAAATCTAGTTACAGTAAGCTGTGTTTTACCTACTTGCCACCTGAGTACGAAGTTGGTACGTTTTTTTTTCTTAAAAAAAAGCCCCTTTATATAAATTGACTGATGCCCATTTGGTTGTCTTCTCAGCTATCCTAAGAAAAGCTCTTGAACACTCTCTACTTTGAAAAGCCAGGATATAAAAGTATACAAGGCCCATTGTCCAAGAAAGAATTTAAAAGCAAGACACGTTGCCAAACTGTGCTCCCCACCCAGTTACCAAACACAGGATACAAGGCAGTTTGTTTACTTCTCACAATTGAATGCATACAAAAAAGGTCTCACTGCAGTCCTGTTGTCAGGTCAGTAGTCAGTGTTAAAATGCTGAAATATCCTGATAAAACTTGCATTTTTGATCCCCTCCCTAAAGCTTCTGTCAAAGGTCTGTTTTCCTTTCTTAGGTTACTCCCTACTGCCTAACATAAACTGTCACAACTGCCGGAGGACAAACGGCCCTGTTCGGAAAACAACCCGCTCCATCCAGCACCGTGGCACCATGCAGGGTCGTTCTGCGGCTCTAAAGCCCCCCTTCCTCAGGGAGACCCCACTTTGCCGGGGGAGAGGCAGCCCCACAGGCGCAGGGCCGAGATCTTGCCCTGGCGCCTCTTGCTCTCGCTATGGGGCACTGTGCAGCGGTGCTCACCCTCTGCTACGCCGAGCAAAAACCACCAGAAACCTTACTGGGGCCCGTCTGTTATCCTGCTTGGGGGTCAGATCCCTTTCACCAGCGGGGCTTGGGAGATTTGTTGTGTTTTTCTTCTTTCACGACAGTACAATAGGACAAGGCACTAACAAAATGACTTGGGGGATGCAGTACATGAATACGCTTGTTCCATCTGTCAAGGTACAAACTCAGCCCTCGTTAGCACGGCAGCCGCTGGTCCCCACCATGGCATGGCTCACCATGTGACCTGACCATCGGTTTGGGGGGGGGAAATTTAAAAAAAAAAAAAAAAAAAAAAAAAAAAGAGATCACTGCTTTGTATGCTAGTTTAGCAAGAATAACCTCCTTAAGGCAGGGAAAACGAGGCTGAACAAACCCACGGGATGAAATTCATCATTGAAATGGGCCTCTACTAAAACCATCAGCAAAAATACCCCCCCCCCCCCCCCCCCCCCCCCCCAATCCTAGAAAATGCCAAAGAGGCTTGGGCCCCTTGTTCTCTTAACAGCTATCATGTTAAAATGATCTTCTTGAAATGGGAAGAAGTCCTTTCTTATTGTTGCTTTCGATACTGTAATATCAGAAGTGTGACCACAGTAAATCAGTGTGTTAGATATTGAAATGCCATCACATTGTCTAACTTCCCTTCTCGTCTTTTTTAATACAAAGTATTTTTTTCTTCAAGCTCCAAGCCCTCATCTTTGTGTCTGAGATGCTCTCCTGTCTGACAACAGCAATTTAGAAGAGTTAACTTTTATCGTTCATTCTGCTGTGTAACTTTCCCCTTCAAATTTCTTTATCTGCCCTCTGAGCTCATATGAACTTTCATGTTCTCCCAGCATGCAGGCTTGCATTCAAAACTATGTCTAATAGACCAAATAAGAGGTTAATAAGAAGTGGCAACAGAAAGAAAAAATACAATCCCTGGTAACTGATAAGAATGACAGTGGCAGCCCTTTATTGTTTGTCTTCAAATATAGAGTTAAAGATCTTTAAAAAACTAAATTTTGACGCCTTTGAAAAGAAAGAAGCACAAAATAACAACAGGGGGTTATTGCCTGCCAGCCACAGGGGAGAAGCTCCATAATTCTTATTCTCCCTTTTGAAGGCTGTTAGAAATCTGATTCAAAAAAGCAACAGCAGAAGGAGAAAGCCTCTTGAGGCTATCGCCATTTCCTGTGATCATGCATAATGCGTTTCAAAAGTGGGTTTTTACCAATTCTGTTGATCAATTGCACCTCCTTCATATTCCCTCTTTTTTCTGCTGTGTTTACATCTGATGTGACTCAATGACAAGCGCTGTCTGAGACTGTGAAACAGACCTGTCATGTTGATTTATGGGCGCATCAAACCACGACTTGTCCAAACTGAAGCTCGCAGTTCATTAATTAGAGAGTTGTGACTTTGAAGTCAGCTTTCAGACTGTGGTTTTTAACATTTGGCTTAATTTATATGCTCTTGAATGTGGATCTCTAAGGAAAAAACTGAAATTCCCTTCTTGTCTTTGAACTTCTTTTGACCGCACAATAATCATTTCTTTGTCCAGAGTGATGCCTGCATCCCAGAGTCATTAACGCGCATTGAACTGCCACTGATGAGTAAGCCCTACTGAATTAGAAAAACAGCCAGCAAAACAAAGCTGAGAGCATTCTGCACAGTGATATCTCACAATTACATGCCTTCCCTCCCTGTGCCATTTCCATTTTAATTACTGTTAGTCCTTTAGATTTACATTTTAGACACTTTTTAATCTGTTCCCTTTTTATTATAGTGGCGCCCGTAAGCGCGCTATGGTTAAGGTTGTGTCAGCGTTTCCATTATAAACCCCCCTGTTTTCAGGGGTTTATAACTCAGCTGGAAAAATTCACTCTGGGTTGAAACTTGGCACAGGTGGCATGATTTGCCGAAATTTCAAGGGGGGGCAGAAATTGGTACAAGCTTCGAGCAGCACCACTTGTAAAGTGACACACAAGTGCTGCCGCTATGGCACGATATCACGCAGTGTCTCGTGCCAAGAGGCAGCTTTCTAGGATCTACCCAAGCCAGCACCAATGTCAGATTAAACATGAAAGTCTCAAACTCCTTGTGACAAGAGAGGTGAACTCGGTGCCTTAAAAAGAGATTTAATTGCAGCAAAATTAAATTTAAGCACACCAAAATCAACAAAGTTTAGGATGTGACAGATATTTTGAAAGGAAAGTGTATTTCAAGGACAGGCAGGAACCACCCTGGCCTGTCCCGTTCCTGCCATGGACCACGGTGGCATCAGAGCGAGGTCTCCTGCCACCACGCCATGAATGGGCAGCGTTCCTGCGGTACCTCTGCCTCTCAGACCTCGCTTCTTGGCGTCACCACTGATGCTGCTCCAGCGTGGTCCCTCCTGCTAAGCCTTTGCTGCAAGGAACAGGCAACCAGAACCTCTTCGGTTGGGAACTGCAAGCCCAAACTCAACGTCTCTTGGCATTCTGCCCTGTTTAGCGAGGACAGCTCCGTATCTGGGCCTGCTGCCTTGGCCCCTTCCCCTTTACAACATAACTAACTTCCAAAAGCACTCTCCCAAGATACAAGTCTAGATTCTTGCTCCAGTACTCATACAGAACATCAAGGCATGGTCCCCTGCTATAAAATATGTGGCAGCAAGCAAATGGAAAGCACAGGAAAATACAGGCGAAAACAGGACAATAACTCTAAATCTGAAAGCTGAGACCTGATAGAGTCAGTTCAGTTGTGCAATCATTTATAAGATGAATGACAGTTTAATAGCCACTAGACAGTCCCTGGGGATCTGTGGTTTGAAAGTAAAATGGGTATTGTCTGTACCTCTTTAGGCTGTTTTCCAGCATGTTGTTGCTGTAAAAGTTGAAGCTGCAACTGTTCCTGTTGTTTCTTATAAAACTCTTGAAGCTGCTGCTACAAAGAAAAGGAAAGATGGTAAGTAACAAAGTGGAGAGCCAATTCAGTGTCCCTTTTGGTGTAACACACAAACTGTGATTTGAAAAATAGCATCCTTTTATCTGTAATGGTCTGACCTTTAGTTTGAAACTCAACAATAAATTCAGTGCACACTGACTATTCTTGGCATTATCGTTTGAAAAGTAATCTCCAAAATGAACTGATGAAAAACATACCATTTTCTACACAAACTAATTAAAATAAGGCAAGGAATGACCTTTGATTGTAACAACAAAGCCAAAATGCCCTTGCTGAGAGAGCCTGGCGAATCTCTGTTGTGAAACACACATGCTTTCTAAATGATAGGGTTTGACTGTATTAAGTGTTGTTCAATACATGCATAGACATCCTGGGAAATACTCTCCTCCTCCCCCCTCCCCAGATGTGCTCCGCGCAGGCAGCGCTCCGGTGCGGGCAGGAGGGAGTGTGGCAGCCAGGAGGGAGCACGCAAGGCCAGGCTGGGGTGGATGCTGACACCCAGCTGGGATTTGCGAGCCCCCACTGTGCTGTACCCCACTATAATGGAGCCACGGGGCTTGTTGGTGGCCAACTTTCAGCTGAAAAAAGGCCCATGGGCTGTGAGAAACACTGACACACCACACGGCATACGTTGGCTGAAATCAAACTGCTTAAGGCTTGCAAACCTCTTCACTTTTATTGCCACCATTTCCATGGTCCTTTACGGTTCCAGATGGACATAACGAGGTCTAAAATGGGAATTATCACCCTACTACCTTGTTTATCCCAATTAGTCAGGGCACACCATGCTTTCTGGGGGATGCAGGCAAAAGCAACAGGGACATCTGCCGAAGGCCTGACACTTAAATATGCATCTGTATTATTTAGCTGATCTTGGAAACACTCCTAGCACTGCTCCCTGGATTTGTTTCCAGTAGCTATTTCTAGAATTAAAAACAAAAGAGCAGTCAGTTCATCTCAGAACACGGCTGCTCTGAGGTTTGGACCTGAGATGGGGGCAACTTCTTTCCCCAGGAACATTTCAGGAGGTGAAGCCCTCCGGTATCTAGGGGCCACCCGAGCAGCTGTTAAGGAAACAATTACCTGTTGAAGCATGAGTGCCTGCTGCTGTTGGAGCAGGACTTGGAGTTGCTGGGGAGTTAGCACTTGTTGCTGGAGGATCTGCTGCATTTGCTGGGGAGTGATCACTTGAGGTGTCATCATAGCCACCGACACTGGAACCTGAAGCGCGAGAAGAGAGCAAAGCGGGGGTCAGAGTGCATCGCCGCGGCTCCAACGCACTGCCCGCCAGCCCCACGCCAGGGGAGCCCAACGCCTGGCATCGAGGGTGCTGAAGGCGAGAGAGAACTACAGCCCACCACAGCAGGCACAGAGGTACCGACCACGTTTTCCCGGCAATTAAATTCCCCTTTTGCAAAACATCACTGCGATGGGAATTCTTAAAAGCAAGCAATATGGTAAACCCTGCTAAGATTTATTTATTTTTACAAGAAGCCATCAGCTGGGCCCTTCTCTCCCCAGAAAGCCCTTGCCTTCTGTACAGAAATCCAACAGCCAAGTATCCCGTGCTGATGGGATCTAGACCCTATTACGACAGGTTTTTAAGAAAATTGAAGGAAGGCTCAGTGATGTGAATAACAGCACTAGACTCCTATGCAATTTTAACAGAAAGGCCCTACCACGATGTCTTTACCATTCCATATTCACCAAGCATACAGATGTCTTCAATTCTTTCATATTATGTGAGATACCATTAAAAGCCGCTTTCCATGACATTTCAGTGACAAACAGCTACAGTGATGAACTTGATAGCATTTCATATTTGCAACTGTTAACACGTTTCTGCACGGGCATCTTTGCAAGGAACCTGTACACTGTATCTGAAAGGATGATGTCTTGTTCAGATAAAACACTGACATTAAAATGACAGGCTGTCTTGGCCAAGGTTACACAAATTGTATTCAAGCGGATACCTAATGACAATGCTATGAATTCCGCAAGCTTTCTAGAATGTAATTTAGCTATTCAAAATAATCACTGCACTTGTGTTTAATTTGCAGACTACATGAGAACCATTTTGTCAGTCCTAGTAATACAAGAAGACTATTTCCCTAGAAACCCACCCCTCCACCCTCCACCCCAAAAAAGGAAAAGGAGGGAAAAAAAAAACAATAGAGGAAAAGACAAAACCTTTATGAGTTTTAACAGTAATATTTAAGCACCTTACTTTTCTATAGTTTCAAATCAAATACGTGACAGCACAAAACTAAAAGCAGTAAAGGATATACTTTGCTAAAAAGGATCTCCTGTCATCTCATGTATTACAATAAAAGGTAATAATATGTTTAGCACTTTTTCTGTGCACCACTTTTTAAAAAATCAGCAGACAATAGCTGATCAGAAGATAAAGGAGTTTAAAAAAAAATCTTCCAGTGGAGTAGTAAGCAAGAGAGAAATGCAGTATTAATTTTATGTAACATAATGTCTTAATATGCAGTTTATCTTGACTTTTTCACATGATTTGTCCTGTCATTTGCATAGCAAGCTCTCATTCCTAATTTCACAGTCATTATGCACTGATGTCCTGATTTCTCAGCATCACTAATTTTGATGAACTAAAAATGGTTCCTGAAGGTCAGACGCATGTACACGGCACATCTCCCCGTGTTGTTGTGTACATGTTGTGTGCCAGGGCCAGACACTGCCCTGAAAACATTTGTCTGAGCGAAGTCTAGCAAAGGCTCGCACGCCTCTGACATCCCATTAATGCAAACACGGTGAGGTCCTCTGTGCATTCTCCATGGCACAGTGCGTTCTCACATATCTAATGTGGTCCAGGCCGGTGTGAACGCAGGCAAATGGGGATTTAATTACGGGTCAAACACCAGTCCCACCAAGGCCAGCGGCCGGTGTCACCTGCCTGTGTCTACGGAAAAGCCACCGGCCAGCTGCTGCGCTGTGCCACCGCCTCGACACGCAAGGCCAGCTCTGAGGACACTGAGTCATCAGGATGGGTAATCCCATGAATTCAGAATATCTTAATCCATAGTCTTTTAAAAACTTTTCTGGGAGTAGAAAATTATTTAATTAAATATTGCCATCACTATCTTCGCCCCGAAGCATGACTCACCTTCATTATTTCCATCCCCAGAGAAGTTTACTTTACCCTCGGGTTTGTACTACTTTTCATTGAAGTTGGACTGAGCAAACAGAAGAGGAAGCATGTTTAAGTATGTTTTCTGTGCCCTTCTTGGAAGATAGACAAGACAAATACTCTTCAGTCAGATTTATGACGACAAGCAGGGATACAGACAGGAATAGGGTGGGGTGCTGTAAACCCTACACATCGGTGATTAATATGAAGGGCCGCATTCTGCCGTCAGCTATGCGGAGACAACTCCCATTCACTTCCATGGCTTTTTTGCGTGTTTATCTTGGGATAAATCTAAGGATTTGGCCCTACCTTTGAAATCTGGTCATGTACCTTCTGGTGAAGGATCTCCTAGCTGCACACTCTTCGCTAGAACAGAAGCACTTAACCATCAAGAAAAAAAAAAAAAATCATTCATACGTATATATAAAATATATATATGGCACACCTAGAAGTACAAGTTTGCATTGATCCATTCAACTTCATTTTATCATCTGAAAACCCGTTTTCACACCACATCTGCGCCTCTGAAGAAGGTCCTGCCTTCCATTTATAAACATGACTAACAGCCACGTTTAGCCAAAGTTTGTGCTTCCGCTTATCACAAAAGCAACTTACGGAAACCTTTTACGAATTCAAATAAACCAGAAACCACCGTGTTAAAAAAGACACGCATGTCCCAGAGAAGTGTGGGCACCTGTACAGTTTGAGGACTTTAAATAGTTAAGAATGATGGCCTATATATCCACTCTCTTAACTCCCAACGTCCAACTTTTTCATGTAGCTAGTCCCTGGTAATACTAGGAATCAAAGGGCATGCAGCACCAGCAATAGGCTATTATAGCCCACACTTTATTACCCATTACTACCGAGGTCATTAGCGGTAAGAGTGATTGTACCGGTCTTAACCTATTGATCATTGTAACTACTATCATTTAATCCCGTGTTGAATGTCTGGAAAGCTGCTAAAGGCACACAAGAGAGAGTGCTTTAGCGATGAGAAATATAGCCAAAGCTTGGAAATTACACTTTGATTCATAAAATCTAGCCAGTGGTTTAAATCAATAGTATTTAAAACAGTCATGTAAGTTCTTAACTACAGCTCTCTAATATTTATGGGTCCCTTTTTGAGTGTATTCAGTCAAAACTAAACTTTATTTTAGATACTGTGCAATATACTTTACATTACGTTAGATAAAAAATATTTATTTCTGATATTTTGTCCGATAGTAAATGAAACCTAAACTGAGGGCTATAAATTAATTTTAGATTTCTATCTCTCAGATGTCAACTTAAATGTGTTGCCAAAAAAAATTACAAACCAACTTTAAAAATGGCTTAACTGTTTAAGTACATGAAAATGAGCGTGTTTTATGAGTTAACAATGAATCACAGAAGGCAGTTTATGAAGAACTAAAATAATTCTGTCTTACTGCCTTCAGGGAGTTGAAGTTCAAATTAAACTACTGGCAGATATATTTAAAGAATGCTAAGTTAGCATGCAGAGCATCTTTTTTTAAGTTGTTTATTTCTGTTTTCCACATAAAACACGATTGTTGTTATTGATATGATTAATGAACTACTTCTGGTATTGTTGACTGATAACAATAGGGTGTGGTGGATACCCAGCTGCATGTAAACCTGGCAGCAAAGGTAAAAATACAGCTGCAATTTGGCTTTCGGAGCTGTACTAGTATAGACCTGCTGACATGCTAATACCATCAACGGCAAAAAATGTCTTTAATACTCACAACTGTTTTCAGGCACTATATCTCCCAGGGTTTTGCCTGCTCTTCCTCCACATCCCCCAAAGCCCTCCCGTCCCCGGCAGTCCCCTCCGCTACCCCCAATTTCAAGCTCTGCAAACATGCTGTATTTTGGCAAGACCGACCAAGGAAAACTTCCACAAACTTGGGCCAAGTTCACCTTTAACTTCACAACGGAGTTACAGCAGGGATGCATTTGTCACTCCTCCATACAACCCAGACAAGGGTCACAGGGATGAAAATGATTTAGTCCTATTTAATCATCTCCATTCCCCCATTTTCAGTGATATTAATATAATTAAATACTAGCTAAATAATTTCAAGTAGTTTAATCTTGTATGAAGTAAAAAAAAAAAAAAAAGCCATTTTCACACAACGTGCCTTCGGTGTTGGATACGGTTGTGGTCCTGTTAACTGTTAGCAGGCATGCATGGAAGATGACGAGGATTTCCTTAATTCATAAAGAATAACTCTGCCAGAAAATCCTTTTCTCCTGTGATGTATGTTCAAACTTGATTTCAGTAGGACCTCATACCAGGCACCCTGGATTTCCAAACAGCAATTCTTCAGTTAAAGATTTTGTGATAAAAGTTAAACTGAGCAAAAACACAGCTGAACACAGAAAGCGTAAGTCACTGAGGAACAGTTAAAAATACTGGGCTACAAATAAAAATAGATACAGCAAGGCAAAAACCAAACAATGAACTTGAGCTGTCTTATTAGAAAGCTATTATGTGCAATACATTTGAAATGTAAAAAAATCTCAGCTGAAACAATGCAAAACAGCTTTGCTCATGCCACAGGAGAAGATAAACCACTGATACACTGGCAAACAGAGAAGCACGATGCCACAAGCCAGAGCAGACCCCAGCAAAATAAGAAGTGCTGAAGGCAGGACCTGCTTCCATCCCGAGACTAAAACGTTTCTGACATAATATTTCATCCTCCAAAATAACAACACAAAAATGCCGCTGTTAGAATTATTCACGCAGAAACTGCAATGCTGTTTCATTATGCAAAATGGAATCTCGCTTTTAGACTTAGTTATTTTGCCATAATACAGTACAACACATTAAGACAGGTAATGTTTATTATATTAATGTAAAATCAGCTAAGTAGTCTGTCATTAGCATAACTGTTCTCTCTGTAACAATACAACTCCCTATTAAAAGGGGGGGGGGGGGGGGGGGGAGAATCCTCTTCAAAATTAAATTAGCATTTTTTATTATAATTTTGTTTATTATATTTTATCAGGAGGGAAGATCTCTCTTTGACCCACCGAAGGCAGCACGATAGGCTATGCTGACATTCCCCAGCATGTCAGGATGTCTGCTGTCTTCAGTGTTCTCTTCTAGCTAAGGAAAAACGGGAATATTTTCGTATTTGTTTACAGAATGAAATATCTGATCTTATCTACCACTTCTCATGCATACCAGGTTTCTCACTAAGTGCCAGGATAATTGTTTCTGCTATAATAAATACCCATTTAATTTGCATAAAAATATAAAGTTTACATAAATTAAATCCTTTTTTCATCTAACATTTGTCAAATAGAGACTAAACAGGAACACACACAACCAAATACTCATTTAATAAGCTGAGTGAGATTTCAACCTTGAGATTATCATAATCATTTTTCACATTTTAAAAAGTTATCATTTTTGTTTCCCGCTCCAGCATGAAAGGAAAAATTACAACCTGCTGTACATGGTTCCGAACAGTGGTGATATTTTATAATGATTCAGTTAAAAAAAACAAAAAGTATTTTTTGACAGAGTTTAGGAAAGGAAATGTTAGATCAACATATTCTGCCAAAAAAGCCTCAAATAAACCAAAAGCAATCCTGCTTAGAAACATCCAAAATACCCCTAAAGCCCTTGAAAACCCCTTGAAACCCTCTCTCCCAAACACTCTTAATATACTGAGAATGATCATCATATCAGACTCCTTATATTTGTGTATTAATTCATACATACATTAAGGAGAGCTTAATTAAATAATAAAAGACTGTGATTGAACCGGCAACATTTAATATGTCTAGAATTTCATGTGAGCAAAAAGGAAGTGTTATACAGAGGGGTTTTTTTTTTTATTTTTGTCCTATGGCAGATTTTTAAGGAGAACTGCAACTCCCGACAGAAATTTCTAGGGAAGGATGAGCCCTCTCTCCACTCCCTATTTTCTCCTTCTAGAGTCGAACCCGTAGCTGCCTCCTCTTCAGACTTGGGGCATTTGTGAAGAAATATATTGTTCTGGCCAGCTCAAAAAATGAGTGAGCTCTTGAAAAATATTCACCTGGTTAAATCACGCTGTTTATTTCCCAGACAAAACAGAGCTCTGCTTAAACACTCAGTTGGGCTTTGCCACTCTGGTTGCAAGTGTAGCCTTTATAACAGTTGCGAACTTTATTTGCTTAAAATGTGCAGTTTTTCACACCTATGGCAGACACCTACAGCTGAACATCACAGCTAAGCACAACGGTGCAAATTAGATTCTAATGAGAAAACATCAGTTGCTTCTTTGACAATCTTGCCATTCACTGATTTACTTCTAATGAAGACACACTCCAACCAGCGAGCTCGCCGTGTTAAAGGTCAAAGCACGTTCAAAAAAATGCCTCACAAAATCAAGGCAAATGGGAAACCCGTAAAGAAACCTTCTCATAAAGTGGCGTGGCAATTAGAGTAATTGTGCAAAAAGCCGTCTTCGGTAAAAAGTAAAAGAAATTAAGCTGCCACTACTGTAACAGGTTAGATGAAAATCAAAATTTAATGTATTCTCCCTTGTGTCATCTTGTTTTGTCAAGACATCAAATAGAATTGGAAAGTACAAAATAACAAGCCCTTGAGAAATCACAGAAGCCGACCTTTTTGATGTTGTTGGTTTACCTTGTTCTCAGTTATTTGAACAATGATGTTTCAGATTTAAGGGCAAGATAAAGCTTAAAAATTAAAACCCGTTGTCAGTTTGGGGAGGAGGGGGTGTTGTCCCTCCCAAATAACAGAGCATCTTACCTAATCAATGAAGGGAAATCCGTCCGAAACTAGTGCACAGAACAATTAGCAATTCCACTTATTTGTTCAATATTCAGTCTGGGTTTTCTAACATTCATTCAACTTCAGTACAAAGTACAGATCCTCCTGCTAGCATAGGAAACTGTGCTGGAAAGGTTAAAAAGAAAAAAAAAAAAAAAAGGAAGAGAAAAAAAAAAAGGCTGGGGAAGAGATATTTCCCAGTGATGCTTCTCTCCCCAATCTCTACACGGCCACTTTAGATCTGCAGATGAGTGCATGATGTATTTTTTCCCCTTTCCTTGTAACTGGAAAGCGAAGCTGAGCAAGTAAGCACCTTATAAAAACAAAACAGTACAGGACATTTTAACTGAACTACAGCAAAGTAGTTTCCAGTAATGCAGTTCTGCTTTCAATAAAACAAACAAACTGCTTAAAACCAGCCAAGCCTTTCACCAAACAATAACAAATTTAGCTTATGGTGTCAGGACTTTCCCACAATCTAGTTTTGCAGGTGTTGATAAAACTACCCTTGCTACCGCTTTTCCCTAGCAAAGAGGGGAGAAAACAACATCAGTAAGTTATCTTGCTACCGGGAAACATTTTCATAAAGTAAATCCAAGTGCTCTGTCCTTCCAGCTTAGGTTTGTCTACAGCAGCTCTAAAATGCCTCAGAAATACAGAGCAAGAAAGCATGAGAGCTTTGCAACTGCTTAAACTTTTGAATGCAAAAATTCTTCTCCCCTTACCTTTCTTTCAGCTGCCCAGGGCATGAAATCACAAACACAGAAACCAAAGCATTTTAAACTGAAATAGCCACTTGCTTAGCTTCAGTATTTTAAAAACAACATGATTCTCAAGCAACATCAGTGCTCGAGCACTGCCAGGTTAAAATGCTGCGCAAGAAATTGCTCTGACTGCCCTACATCACTTTCAATGCCTAAAAATCCCCTTTAACCTTCTCCACACAACTGTTGCAACCCTTTTCTTCTTTGCACACAACTAAAATCAACTCAACTTGCGCAGACGTCAAAGCCCACCGTCCATTAGTGCAATAATCCATCTGTGACCCATTACAACCCAGGGGCGATACGTTACGACTCCACAGTGGTGTCTGATAACTGTTTATGCCCCAGTATAAATTTCAGCATGGGGCTAAGAGTTACACTTTTAAAATGTGTAAAGGGCTCATCCAGCTGTAGAAGAACGTGAGGCACCCACACCTTCCTATGAGCAGCAAGATCCCCAGAAAGCCAGTGCTGGGATTTCATTTCTTCCCTGTCAATCCCATTATATTTATGACTTCTCCTTAGTTCAGCTGAGTGACTGGTCAGAGCATGTCTCAGAGCTTTGGGTTTTTTTAAAAAAAACAAAAATAACGCCGCTTAAAAAAGGAAGGGCACAATGGTACAGTAAAGTGTATGTTAAACAAGACCAAAAAAAAAACAACCAACTGTAGCAAACAAAAAAAATTTCAAAGCAGCCCTTCCTATCATAAGCTTTCTGATGATTTATGGTTTACCAACTCAGCAAGGTTACGCAACACTGCATGCCTTTAGATGCATTATTTGAGTCAGTTGAGATTTAATTAAGATCACAGCCTCCAAAATCCCTGTCAAATGAAAATTCACAGAAGACAATACACTATATATCCTCATGCAGATAGTCTCCATTCCATGCTCTGGAATAACATAAGTTAATCCTCGTTTCTATGGTGGCAGACAAAAGTTCACTAATTTTGTTTTCTTTTGACACTTGTGTTGTTTTCTGTTTTATGTCATGAGATCATTCCCTTTTGAGAAGGGGAGGGGAGCTGATATAGGGGGAGAGGAGGGAGAGCAATATGTCTGAATATGGCAGCAGATGTATTTTGACATTCTCACAGCTCTGCCGTGATGTCATCAAGTTTTCATATAATTAACCCCTGCCAGTAAGAGCATCATTTCATGACATCTGTCCATTGGGAAGAGGAGGAAGGAGTCGGGGACAAAACATGCAAAGTGCCTCAATCTTGCTCTCATGCTAAAACCAAAATCAAGCAAAATTAAATTAAGGCTACAAAATAGCATTCACATCTTCCCTATCAGCGACTGGCTTTCCCCAATTCATTATCTGCCCCAGCTGCCTCCTCACCTCGGCGGTGCTCCGACACCACACGCCACGCACGCCCCGCTCCTCGCTAACGCCTTCTCCTCCTAATGGTCCTGGGGTAGGGGAACCCCTTCGCCCTACGGTCCAATCCCTCTATATACGCTAAACGTGAGCACGTCAAATAAAACAGTATTTCTTACAGGGAAATTGCTAGAACTTTACCTCATTCCAGCGTATTTCTATTTGCATTATCTTAATATCTGCTTGCTTATCTTATGGTTTAGAACTGACAGGTGCTAGCGGTCTTTTGTTTGACAGGCCACTACACAAATAACTGTCTTGCCTGAAAGGGCTAATGCACTACTAATGAACAATAAATCAACTTTGATTATAAAGTGTCAGACCAATCAGTTTGCAGTTCAGCTCTATCACAGTCTAGGCCAAGGCAGCTACTCTGTTTAGGCAGGATTTGGGTTTCATCTCTGCAGCCTTATCAATGAAATTTTTTGGAAGTAGTCACGGGAGATCACTGAAAGCCCTCTGACAGCAGATTTTCCGCCGGCTGTGAGAAGAGTGCCTGCTTTTAGAGACTTCCTAGGCTGCTACTGCAATAAATACACAATCAACAAAAGCCATTTCTTAAGCAGACAGAAGCACGCTCTAATGACATATTCACATATAAACACGTATTTCAGCTGTGACTTTTAAAAGAGCTAGAAGCAAACAGAATTGCTTTTTAACTTGATGTAGAGATGTGTAAGATGCCTGAAAGCTCTGCACAATAAACAGACTTATGAGGGGCCTGATCCGGCACGTGCTAATTTAGCAGACAGAGTGCTGCTTCGGGGGGACAGAGAGGGAGAGACCCTGCTCCTATTATAGCTACTGCACACGCACGAGTCATTCCAGGATCGGGCCCGGGAGCATCAGGCATGAAAATAAGCTTTGCTCCAAATGAAAAAGATTTTAACATTTCAGTTTATTTATAAAAAGGCAAACTAGCCTGTGGAAGTCACTTTTTATTAGAAATAAACTTTAGTGATTTATTGTAGTTAGCAATTCAACACTCACTGCAAGAATAAATCCAACCATTTCGTTTTCATAAACAGATCTTAGTCACCCCGAATGATTCACATTTCCTGCCACCAAACTTGTTTTTATTTAAAAATATGAAATGGTAGCGCTTCAAACGCCGGCACATGCACCGAGACGACTTGTGTCGCGTTATGGGGTGGCTTTTCCCTACCCCCAGTGCAAGGGCAAGTCGAAACCCTCAGTGTTTTGTACAAGAAGCTGGCTTTGAAGGAGTTAATTCCAAAGAGGAAGAGTGTATATGCACTTTGCTCTAAACTTACCACCCACTTCCTAAGGGTTCCCTCCTCCCCACCACCACCACCACCCTCCAAAAACCATCTCATTTGCACTGAAACACTGGCTCGCGGGGTTGACACTTCACTCGGCTACACGTAGATCCCGTTACATTTATTTCACTGGGCTTCGTAACGCTACTCAGTGTCAAAAACAAAGCTCCCTCCCCTAATTTCCCCCTCGGTAAATGGACTGGCGAATCCATCCCGCAATCCCGGCTCCTGACATTTAAACCTGACCAAAAAAGTATTTTACCCGGCTCTGGGCACTTTCCCTCTTTCCTCGCTCCTCTCCACAACTACAGCCCTGAGGTGAAAACCGCCCGCCCGGCTCCGCGCGCCCCAACTGTCGGAACAAAAGGCGGGCAAGGCGCAAAACCGAACCCAAATCACTTTTTTTTTTTTTGGTTGTTGTTGTAAAACCTTCAGCAAGTTGCCAAGCTCGCAGGCGCCTGCACACTCCCCCCCCCCTTGCCCCCCCTCCACCTCCCGCGGAAGGAGACAGCGCGGAAACTCCGACCCGCACACGAGGAGTCACGACGGCGCAAGATGAAACATCGTTTGGGCTCTTTCCGCCACTTTGGGAGCGGGCCTGCCCCCCCCCACCCCACACACACCCCTCTACACCCCCCCTGGCACCCACCTGGGCGGCGGCGGGCGGCGGGCGGCGCGCCGGGCCATGGAGCGGGCTGGCGGAGCGGCGCGGTGCGGTGCGGAGCCTCCGCGGGTGCGGGCGGAGTGGCGGGGCGCGCTGCTCGCGGGCTGCCGCGGCGCGCCGCCACCCGCGCGGCCCCGCCCTGCGCCGCCGCGCACACCCCGCCCCGGAACGGGGCGCCCCGCGGGCCCGGCCCTCCCCCCCCCCCCCCCTTTCTCCTTCTCCTTCTCCTCCTCCTCCTCCCGCGGAGGGCACCGCGCTGCCTCCGCGCCCTCTGACCTGCTGGCCGCGCTCCCGCCCAGAAACTGTTTAACACACACACCACCCCCCCCCGCCCCCCGCAATAAATCTGTTTTGCGGGGAGTGGGTGCCAGCAGCGGGGGGACGTGGCCGGCAGCCCAAGGCTGCCGGTAGCCGCACAGCACCGAAGGAGCATCTTCCCTCTCCTTCTCCCACAGCAACTTTCTCTTCTCCCGTGAAAAGTGGCTCTGAGTTCTCGTCCCGCCCTTCCCGACAGTTCTGCCCCTGGAAGCTCAGGATTTCAGTATCAGAAAATAATAATAATTTAAAAAAACTAACCACAAGAAGCCTCTAATGGGAGTTTGTGCCAAACCAGAGTAGTGTGCCTGGCCTGCGAATGGGAATGTCATCCAGTCTCGACACTGCGGTGGGATGCTCAAAACCCCCAGGATGCTCACACACCCCCAGGATGCCCACACACACCCCAGGATGGCTCACACACACCCCAGGATGCCCACACACACCCTGGGATGCCCAAACACCCCCACACAGCCCATGCCAGCACCTGACCCGCAGGAGCTGTGGCTACCTGTTTTTAAGGCAGCCGAGCCCTCGAGTTCGATGGAAGCAAAACGTGGTGTTTGGGTCTGCGGTGCCTCTGTAACGGGCGGTTTCATGTCACACAGAACAAGGTTCCTCAAACTCTCACGGGGGTGAGCTCGAAGAAACACTTCTGTGGCCCCCCCAGACTTCAATACACACACAAAACCCTGTCAGCATGCCGTCTCCAACCCAGGCACTGCCACAGTCCCGGTAACCTATTTTCTCCTACCCACTTCATCTCGGGTAGTAATACTTGGTAAAATCTCTCCTCCTATTTCAATTTTATTTTTTTTACATTTTCACATAGTTTCTGAAGACAAAACTGATGCAGATAGTTGCTTTACATGCAAGTAACTGGAAAGACAGAAGCCGCCCTGACACCGTTCGCAGGCAGAACTGTACTTTATTTGCAGGAGTCGAGGGCTGATAGACAATAGCCCTATTAGTTATGCTGCTAAAGAACCTCACAAGAAGCAAAGACAAAGGACCCAATTTACTGACAACTTGTGATCTGACGTTAAATGGGATGCGATACGGATTGCTTTCCACCCTAAAGTGTTTTCGCGTCAGATAACAAATTTATTAATGGGATTTTTTTCAGGTCACAAAAATGTGACCCCACCCTCTTATGAATATTTAATAAGGGACTAAGGGCATCTTTTGCAAGACCCTAAATCTGCCAGAAACAGCCTACATGAATCAGAAAGCGCCTGCCTCTTAAAGGGGCACACACGCACCGAGCAGGTCAGCACATAAAGGGCATGGGAACAGCCGGTATTTGTAAGTATTATATGTATGCAAAGTCAAGCAAATAAATATGCACACACTCCAACACACTGGATGCTCAACAATAATATAAACCGGTAACACATGCAATGAGCTAGTAAGAATTATCGCCTGTGTTTAAGAGGATCCTTCTTGTCCTGGACTTCAAAGTCATCTCAAGGAACTTGGATTGCTTTGGGGAATATAGTACAGAATACACAG
Organism: Strix aluco; assembly: GCF_031877795.1. Lineage (NCBI taxonomy): Eukaryota > Metazoa > Chordata > Aves > Strigiformes > Strigidae > Strix > Strix aluco. The sequence goes on from NC_133941.1 coordinate 8,941,957, forward strand.
ACCTAAAACTTTTCAACGGTTTCTCTTGCATACCTCCTCCTCCTCCCCACTGCATTCCCTAAGAGCATTGCTGTGGCAGCATCCCCAACTGCACTGGCAGCGAAGGAGCATCTCTAGGAAACAGCTCTGCAAATTTAACCCAACTAACTCTGCGGCCGAAAGGAGGGGGCTGCATGCCCGGGCAGTCTCTGCAGACCAGTCACAGGATGTTCCACAGACCCCAGTTTGGAAATCTTCTCATCAATCTTGTCTTCTTCAGCACAAACTTCTTACCCACATGCAACCCTCAATTCTATAAAGTCACATCTTCAATTCTTATTTTCCAACATGGCCTTATCCAGGTACACACAGCTCAAGGAAAGATGGGTGCCCTCCCCCTGCCCTGATTGCCAGCTGATCACATGCCTCTGGACCAAGCTCTGATTTACTGTATTTGTAAAAAAAAAAAAAAAAAAAGGGGACTCTATGAAGTCTAGCACTTTGTTCAAGGTGTTTCTCTTCCTTCCAGGGGCAAAGAAAAAGCATAACGTGGCAATGCAAGCACAATGCAAGCACAAGGCTGTGAGCTACAGGCAAAGCAGAAGCATAGCGCTGGCTCTGGCACTGACAGTTCTCCCCAGCCTTGGGCAAGTCACCTAGAAATTTTGGTGGGTTTTTTTTTGTTTTTTAGATAGCTATCACGCGGAGGATGCCTCTGTGAGAGCTCAGTTTGCAACATTTCTGGGCTGGCTCTGGAGTTGCCTGCGTGCCCACCACTTCAAAGGCAGTCAACGGCCTCAACATCTCCATCTCCTCATCTGCAAAAAGGGGACAATGCTACTCATTTCAGGATCTTCTGTAGACCAATATTTGCAAAACACTTCGAAAATGAAAGGTGCTGTCTAAGCACAGGGCACTGGCCACAGAACCTGCAAGCCGTATTTTTAAAGCGTTTTATACCCTTTCATGTAAAAGCTTCATACCTGCAAGCTCAGCCAACATCTGCTGGGGGCTAAAAACTTGAGTCTATTCCCTTAGTAACAGAGATGGCAGCACTTGTTAAGTAAGGTCACCATGAAATATAATGCATTTCTAAGCCAGCAAAATATTTTAAAAGACCATGAAGAACCATAAACTCCCACTTTAATTCCATTCCATTACGGAGAGTTATCACAGAGAGAGACAATCAGACAGGGATGTTCAAAACAGAACACATAAAGTAGTAAATGAAAAGTAAGTGGGAATGAATGTGGCAGACTAGGTGGCTATTTGGCACTGCGTGCCCATGAGATCTGATCTGTATTAAACGGTGGTATCAACGCCTAGGTGAAAGAAAATAATCACTGGATACCAGGCTCTAAGGTCCAAGTGAGAGGAACAGATTATGAATTACGATGAAGATGAATACAGTGGAATATATGCTTTTGCTATGCCGTTATTTTACACGTCCACTTTATTCACAGACTTCTGCAGGTACCCATCCATGCAGAAGCCATGAACTTGCCTATTGAAAAGCCTCAGCGGCCTGCAGGGCAGGGGAGAAATAAAGAAAAGACAAGACATCCACATAGTGCAACCTCCTCTAACCAGAGTTAACCTGCCCCAAATTAGGAAATTTTATGTCTAGTCCCAATATGAGGCAATTTTATCTAAGACAGCAATTAATCTGTTCTTGTCCTCAGGATGTTCCCCTGGGCAGGCAGGGCCTAATAGGTCCCACTTGGCTCTTTGGCAGCAGATGGTGGGCCAAATCCTGCGCCCCACTCCCCAAGGACAAATTTGGGAGTAATTCAGGTGACCTTTGGTGCCGGTGCTGCTGCGGCACGGAAGAGCCGCCCGCCCGCTTGCCAAACCTGGCAAAGGCGACTGCCAATTTACGCTGCTCGGCACACGGGCTAGAGCCATGGGCCAGTTTAAAAGCAAGCTGCTGTTTGCAGTTCTGAGGGAAAAAGCCATCTCGGATACTGTTCCCACTCCTGGATCCCCAGGCCCATTTTTGTGGGGTTAAATCACATTTTCCTGTTTTGAGAATGCTTCATTTTCCCTTGTTGCTGTTTGAAAGACCTACGAAAACAAATGGGGAAAACAACTGACTAAACAGGAAACAGTGAAACTTACTACCCACAAAGTGCTGAGAAAACGGACAAAGTAAACATTTTTTTTGGTCATTTTTAATAATCTCAGCTAATGCCCTCATGGTAAAATATCTTCAGGCAGAAAAGTGATTTTTAGGCTGATGGTGTCTACCAAAACAGAACACCAAAGCAATTAACATTTCACTAACGCTTGTGTCCCTGTTGCTCTTCTTTTTTTGATGTGAAACTGTCATTTTCCTTATTGCCCCTGCAAATTCTGCATGAAGAGGCTCTTTAAATCCCCTCAGTGTCGTACAATGGTTTAAATTTCACTTCATGGCATGCTTTAAATTACCATTCACATCTTCATTTAATGCATCATTTTATAATGCCAGTGTTACTAGTTAATTTATATATACACAGCAGGATGTGTCAACATTCAGGTGAGTTATGAATATGATTGTGCAGGAGTTATGGAAGACATTTCAGCAAAATTATGGTTCCCTCTAAACATAAAAATATTAATAATGAATCAAACATCACAGGTAAACAACAAATTTTATATAATTGCACCCCCCCATGCTTCCAGATAAATAAATAAATAAATATGGCAACATTTTTGCTCTGCATTCATATTTGATTGATCTTAATAAATTGCCATCTCCTTTCCTAATAAACTGTAATCTCTTGTTTCCGCCACAAAGTAAAATTTATTAGCACACTCTTCTACCAGCAGGTCTGCATCACTCACAGCACAGTGTGCAAATTGTTCCAAGTATGCTTGGGCATTATTCATAATTTATTTTTCTGCCCCAAAGTACACAATATATTGAAAGGTAATCACCACTAACTGTTCTCGGTTACTTTCCTTAATTATGTGAGATAGCATTTATGTCACGTACAGTAGAGGAAATGCTGCAGTTTCCATTAAAACTCCATTTTTTTTGCCATGGGTTGAAACACAGTGTTCACACAGAGAAAAGCTTCTTAGGACAGGAAAAACTGGAGGTGGTATCTGGTAGGAGACGGCAACACCTCCACTTGAAAAGAACAACCCCTGTCTACCAAAATAACCTACTGGGCATGACAACAGCGATGGCTCCGAGAGAAAAAGTAGGTGTTTTGTCATGATGTTAAAGTTGCCATGGTAAGAAAAAAAAACCACAGAATGAAACATCAACAAAACAAACGTCAATCAAACACATTTTTGCCTGTTAAGTATTAACCAGTGAACTCCTGGCCACCCCAGACAGACCATCTCCTGCTCACTGCCTCTGGGCAGGCAGGTGGGTGCTGCAGGCTGGAGCAGCCCCAGTGCCCCCAGCTTTGCATTTCGAGGGGGATCACCCCGGTCTGGGGCTGGTGCAGGTACAGCTGGTGTGAAATATAGTGTTAGACGCACTGCCCTCTCCTGGTAATCTGCTTCTATCTTCAGGAGGCTTAATGCTTTGCCTCACGGCAAAGAATCCCCTTCTAAAAACCCATGCCTACTTCCACAGCAACTTATATACCCACACCCCTACACTCACACATGTATCACCACAGATTTAAATTAAAATTAATCGGATTAAATATGGGCCCTTTTATGTAAAAACACCTATCAGTTCGTTACGCTGCTTACTTGTGTGCAGCCTAGGATTGCCAAACTATATATTCTGGTTCAACTGTGAGAATAACCTGTTAACACCGCTGGGCACCTCACCGTTTTTTACTCACTCTGTTGGGAATGCATGTCGGCATATTTTCAATAAAACACCTTCTTAGCAGTAATGGGCCACTGTTCTCATTTCAATAGTCCCCAAGGTTTCATGATCCAGTATATTTAGCTGGCTCATAGTTCCAAGTTCTCCTCCAACATTCAAAAGCTACTTTTAATTTTTTTAAAGAAGGCAGCCATGGGAAGAGCTTTTGCTCATCTTTCCTTTATAAAGGAAAACACCTAACTTGGTACATACAACACAACAATTTGAATTATTTCCTAAAGAGGTGATGAGGCACCAGCCCTCATGGTTAGACACGAACACACGGAGAAGCTGCGGCACTGCTGATGCTACATGGGGAAGGAGACTGAAAGCGGCACCGGGATCTCCGCTCCTGCTAGAGCGAACGGGTGGCACCACGGCTCCAGGAAGCAAATGCACCTCCAAAATGCCAAAAAGCAGCAGAACAGTGCAATTTGCAAAGCTGGCAAACAATGCTAAAGCCAAGAAGACTTACTGCAGGCAGGAGGACACAGAGGAGCCCTCCGAGACGAGCTCTGGTTGCCATACCGGACTTGCAAGGTATGCTTGCTGCAAGGCAGTGCTGAACTACCAAGAGGAGCTACTAAAAGCTACCATCCCAGGTTCCCCTCTATACAGACAGAAAGCTTTTTTTGAAAGCAGGGCATGGCGAGGGAGGCCTCCTCATCACCACCACCCTGTGATGCACATAGGGTGCTTCTCCTCCTCCTCACTGTCTCTGGGTCAGGAGCATCCCCTCACCCAGCCCGGCAGGATGGGGGACGGGAGGGGAAGCCAGTGGCACGCTGCAGGGCAGAAGGAGACCCAGCTTCGGCACAGACATCCCCTGGCCTTTGGCCATGTCAGTCATTTTGATGGTGCACGTCTGGTTTCACATGGACGAGAAACAGCCAGCCGTACAGGCTAAGCAAACACCCCAACCACAGGACTTTGCTCTCAGATCCCTTGGGGTCATCCAACCGGCTCAGAGTCCTTTGTGCAGCACTAAGCAGGGCTCACTGTGTGCTTTGGGGTTTTCCTTTGTACTTCCACTCCGGCCCTTCACAGCGCAATGCTGCTATCCATCACTTCTTCCCAAATAAACGGGGCCCGAACTGAATTCAAGGACAGGGTCCTCCCCTCCCCAGGCAAAGGGGGCTCCTGTCTGCAAGCAAGGGTTATGACCCACGGATGTTTCCTACCCAAATCCTGCTGTTGCTTATCCCAATCCTCTTCTCCCCCCCCCCGAGCCACAAGAAAAAAGATGATGCTGAGAGGTAGCAGGTCTCTGAGCCAGGAGGGGACGTGGTGGGGCAGCCAGGACCCTCTCCTTCGCTGCACCATCATGGCAAAGGGTGAACAAGTGAAAAAAGGGATTTGTCTGGGGCCCCTTAAAACAAATTTGCCTTCCTGCAGCAAGAGAAATCCCTCAGATGTGCCTGAAGATTTTGGGCACGGCTGCCTGGGTCGGAAAAGCACAAACTCTCTTGCAAAGTGTAACAACAGAAGAATACTACAAAAATCCATCTCTGCGAGTGAAAGTGTTATATATGCTCTGGAAGGAGACGACAATTCTCTGCTGTTAAATGCAGCCACTTCTGGGTGGATGGTGGCTGCAACTTTGCCATACAGAGCTCTGGAGGAATTCAGGACACCTGAGGCACCAAATCCTTCAGTCGAATGAAACTGCAGGGTGATTAAGCAGAGAGAATGTAACTATCCAAACTGTAATTTGGCCAGCACAATGGATCTAACACCCCTATTCTTGGGAGGAAAAAAAAATAAGTACTGTATTTGAAGTTCAAAATCTAATTAACTATTTGAGAAAAAGAATTCTGTTTTTAAAGAAAATTCCTAACAATATAAAGAGAATTAGTGCCAAAGTTTTTGAAGAACCACATAAAACGGTATGAAAAACGTATGATATTGTAATAATAGGAATGACTGGATTTGCTCAAATGTTCCTTATACCTTATAATACAAGAATAAAATACAGTGTAAATCCTTCTATCTACATAAGTTCCCTGTACAGAAAAATCTCTCCTTTAATAGGTTTACACCTTTAACATGTATTAGTTTGGAAAAGTCCTAGGGTATAATTATACATCTTGGCTTGGCACATTAATAGCTGTTCCCTTCATTTACTGATTTCTTTTACTGGTCAATTTGCTATTTTACTACACTACTCGTACAGCTCGGCTTCCCAGCGGCACCCTCTGCCAGCAGACCCTATGCCAGGAAGGGGAGAGGGTCCGAGCTGGCCATGGGCTGCGTGATCCCTCAGGGATGTGGGTTTTGATACCTTGTTCTTGGCCATCTGCACGTACGGAGCTCGTCTGGGATGTGGCATTTGCATCCACGTGTGCCAGTGGGCCATGGGTCGCAGGCAGAAGGAAGCGGAGCTGCCCCTCACTTCCTCAAAAATCTGTGCAGAGATACGCCCTTTGGGCCCAGGAGAAAACGAGCCAAACAGGGCTTCTTCCCACCTTGCTGGCCATGTCTGCTTCCAGCTTGCTGTGGACCATGCGTGTGCCCTGCAGCGCCATCCCTGCCGCTGCACAGGCTCCTGGCCCCGCGTCTTGACGTGCCGCTCTCTCACCGTTTCCTTCCAAACCCCCTCTGCTGCCTTGCACTCCTTGATCCCTCCTTTGCGCCAGGCTTTCCCTGTTGTCCCAAATTCTGCTCTCTGCTCCCCTGGAGCTCTGACCCCATTGCTTTTCCTTGCCTTTGCTCTTCCTATGGCTTGAGAGACCCAGGATGGGTCACCTGGGATGGGATGCTCACCTAGCTCCACCACACACCCGGGAAAGGACCATTTCCCCATCATAGAGAAGGGACACCCCTAATGATCTACCCTACCAGTCCCCACAGGTTCACTTTGCATCTCTCAGCTCCAGGCTCAAAGGCAAAGCTGGTGTTTGCTAAGCCTCCATCCAGCTTTTACAGGTTTTTCGACAGTTTAAGAGGGTTTTCTTGTGTTATAGCGGAGCCATTCATTTAATGGCTTTTCAGCACTGCCATTATAAACCAGAACTTTTCAGGTGTTTATTACTCAGCCTTAAGAATTGGCTCTATGCTGAAATTTGGCAAACAAAGTGTCAGCCTAGGAGAAAATTTTATTTTTTGCCAATTTTGTACTCTAAAAAAAATGACCCCATTTTGGCCTCCATAAAAATGCAGCTTTTGCTGCCTCTGTGACACTGGTGAAGTAACAAGTCAATATTGTAATATTGCCAGCAGAGCTGCAGTGATTTAATGCCTAAAATTGCTTTGAAGGTGAAGAGTGCTATTGAGCTGCTAATTATTAACTATTATTACTGATCCTGCCACACAACAAAGATGCAAACAGAAAACAAAGGGAATATGAAACGTCACTGGGGAAACAAGGCAGAATTGACATGAGGGTCCAGTGCTGAACATGGAGTAGATGGAAAACAAAGAGGCAGGAGCACTGGCAGGGTGGGGCCCTCCAGCCAATGCAAGAAGAACACATGAACTGATACGGAAATATTATTTTTCATTTTCCAGGACGGTATTTCAAATACAAATAAAATACAAATGATACCGTGTAGCTTGCTCCACGCCAAAGCTAGCAATGATGTAGGATCAAAATCAGCTCTAAACCAAGCTGCACTGAGGTCAATAGGGACCTCATATTGCTCAGCCGGAGCCAAGAGAAACTTTGCCATTTAGTTCAAAGTGCAGAAGACAGAGCTTTGAAGGTGCTGAGGACGGGCAACCTTGCCTCAGCGGCCCAAGAGACATAGGTTTGACATAAAAATGGGCTGGGAATTTTAAAGGGCCCAAAAGATGTAAGCATCCTCCAAATCTCTGGGATCCTTTCAAATCCCATCTGCATGGGGGTGGCAGCATCCGCATCACACACGCCCCAAAATCTGACCTACGCTGATCTGACTTGGCTGAACAGAGAGGAAAGTAAGCTATCTTCACTCTACACCTCCCAAGCCCCTCTGCTGTATTACCTTAAGGGACTGCGGTTTCATGGAAGAAAAGTAACAGAGTGAGTATTTCTTCTGTGGGGGAGAGGGTGAGGAGCAGGAGGCAAGTGAGGCCAGGGCACACTTCCATTTGGAAAGTGCTGTATCACAGCAGCCGAGAGCAGTCATCAGGGCTGCTTTCAAACATAGTAAAAAGAGAAAACAATTTATCTTTCTGGAAACTTTCTGCTTGTCTAAGTGGCAGCTATTTAAATACAATTAACAAGCAAATGATTTTAAAATTACAATACATTTAATAAGGCAGCATCACAAACAATTTGCATCTCATTAAAGTGTTTGAAGCTGCAGAATCAGCCTCCCAAATGGGCTGCACTTCAAGTCAGAAACCCAGACACAGTCAACAGCTTCTGCACCGTCCTCTGACACTGGACACATGCTGGGAGGACATCAGAGTGGAGGGGCTTGGTGGTCCAGCCGAGCCCCGGGCCAGGCCAGTCCTGCGGGGAACTCCGGCCACGGCTCCCGGCACAAGGAAGGATGCCACGAGCCAAAGCCTTGCTGGAAGTGGGTGTAAAACGAGGAAGGAAGGAAGGAAAAGGGGGTGTGTGTGTGTGTGTGTGTGTGCATGTGGGATGGGCACTTTTTAATATACATTCATGAACAAAGCGTTTAAAGAGATTTCAAGCTATTTACTCAGCGATATATATAATTAAAAGTTTATAGATTACAGCACCACAAACCTTCCTAGATTGCTGCCGGGTTTGGACACACATTAATTCCCAGGAGCCTCCTGCAGAACAATCCCATACCGACGCATGCAGCAGGAAAAGCCTCAAACAAGCAACAGTTTTAAAAGCTTCCAACTCACTTTCAGCTGTGATTTACTGTGGTGGCTCCATTTAACCTGGAGGATGCAGGAGCACTTCCCAGATCACACACCACTTCCCCACGTGCCTTTGGCTTCCTTTAGAAGGACACGCTGCTGCACCGAGCCCCACTGTCTGGATCACATCCTAGGATGCAGGCTAGGTACCCTTTTTACGGGCACATGTGTGGGTAAGGGCTGCTGTTTTTTCTGTCAACGTAGCTCTTGCCATACAAGCCCCTTCTGTTGTAGCCCATGGAGGGGAGTGATCTGGCATGAGGCTGGTGGGAAGCCGTTGCCAGTGGAAGGGAAGGAATATACACAGTAGCTCTACAGGTGATGCATTAACAAATTCCTAGATGAATGAGGAATGCAGCTAAACAGCCTTAATTTCAATTATCAGAAGGCTTGAAGGCAAGGACACCCATGAGAGAGGACGTCCCTGAATCTTGTGTCCCTGAGTCACTTCTCACAATCAGCCTAAAGCATTGGCACCGTCTGCTAACAGTGACTTACACACCAACCACACCTTTAATCCAAAAGCTTGCTCCAAAGTACTTCATGAACTGAAAAGGCACAAACAATACTTTCTCTAAAGTTCAGCCCAAGTTCTGATACAACCTTTTACTTTCTGTGCCTAAAACTCAACAGGCTCTGGAGCTGCGCGTGACAGTTGTTTAACGCTGCACAGCACAGTTATATACAACACTGGCAGGAGAGAGCGAGAAAATAGTTTACAATTGAATCTGCAGAGGAAATTTGGGTAAGTTGAATGTAATTATCCATTTGGAAGCTAGCCAAGGGCTGGGACTACTCAAAACCAGGAGGGAAGCTGTAAGAAGCGACCGGTTTTGCTCGTCCTTTAAAAGGCAGCACCTCCGAGCTGCCCTATGGGCTCTCGTTAGGTGCTCCTCGTCGGGGAGAGTGGGGTCAAGCGTATCTTCTGTGCTGCTCCTGCCAGGGAGCCTCTGTAGGACCCAAGAGTCCCATCCTGCTGCTGAGATACCCGTCAGTGGTGACAGGGGGGCCGGAGGCACTCGTGCCCCGCAGTCCCTCTGCAAGGGAGGTGGCAGCTTGAGCCCAAGAAGCCCGGTAAAAAAAAAAAAAAAAAGAGAGAGAAAAAGTGACTACTAATAAATAAAAAACACTGGTAGAAGCAAACCAGTCATTGTCCTGCCAAACAATGCGGATGCAACTGGCTGCTCTGGGTGCAACTGGTGGCTCTGGAGCCCTCCGGGTGGTACCCGGGTCTCTCCATCCCTGGGGCCGTCACCACCAGCGTGCATCACCCCAAAGCTTCCTGCCCAGAGATGCCACCGACTATTGACACAGGCCTCCTGCGTTCCTTTTTCAGACCTGTGGTTTCATCGTTTGTCAAAACAGGATACTATTTAAATTTAAAATGCTACGATTTAAACAAAGACAAAATAGTTATTGCTGTTTTAGCAACCAGACATCAGGCTCTCCTCATGTACACACCATTTTTTGCTTTTAAAAGACATTTGTCCACGTTTGCCAGCACGCTATCTCTGCGAACCTGGATGCGAAGACAAGTGTCTAAGCAAAACAACGATCACTTTCTATGAATTACTGAACATGTGTAATTCATTTATCTGTAATATTGTGCTAAACTCAGCTCCAATTAAACAAACGAAAACACCTGCTTAGCACACATAGATCTTTCCATACCTCAGGGGAAGACACATCAGTGTGCTCTGTAGTACAATCTGGCTGAGAAGCCTACACTAACAATGCAAAGCTGGGTTTTATTTTTTCTTAGAATACACATAGGCAAGAAGATAAAAAAAATACAGACAGTGAGATTTTGGGGAGGAGTATTTGTTTTTAATATTTCTGTCTTTAGCACGTGCAGTTCTGTAACACGTAACCACTCGTCAGGGGCTTCTCATGGGCACTCAGACCTGAGAGCATGTGTCACTTCAGGGAAAAAGGTGGGATAATTAAACCTTTAAAACACTCAGAACTGGCCTCAGACCTCATGATATTGTAAAACTACCAAAGAGACCTCACGTTAACATATCTATGGAGTCAGGGAGAAGATGTTTCCCGCTCTTGTTCTGCTTATGAACCATGGGCATCCACCAGCACTGTGGGACATCCCTCCTGTCCCCCCACGTTAACGGCTTGGAAACACATCGCAGGAACACCCAAACCCGGGTCACCCCAACCCACCGACCACGGGGGCGAGACCGCTCTAGGTACCCCAGATGACCAAGCAGCAGCAAATGAGACACATCCGCATCTCACACCCGTTTTGAACTGACTGAGGGGTGTCCCTTTGGGGGTGCCTCGGAAAGGGGGGTGCCATGGGCACCCCTGCCCGCGGCTGGTTTGGGAGCTCCGGGTGCTCTGCTCGGTGCAGCAGCTGCCATCAGGAGAGCCTGCAGCCTGCCAGATCCCCTACACTTCACTCATTTCCTATTCTTTACTTAACTGTCTGCAGACAATAAGCTGTCAATCAGATCCCCACAAGAACATTTACAATTATCTTCCCTCTCCCGCACCTCAGCATGGCCCCATACGAAAAGCTCCATCCTAAACTGTTCACACATGAGCCATTTGCAACACTTCTATTGCTGTAACTGCCCTGACTTGAGAGGCGTGTTAGGAAATTGAATTTCCTCGTGTTTTCAAATAAAAGTACTTTGGTGGTGAAGCACAGAAGCAAAAGAACAGGCCTCCTACAGGTGTGAGGCAAAAGCAACCAGGAATGGAAAAAAATGCCCCAGTAATTATTATAGCATTCTGTACAAGGAATAAGGCTGTTTGCTGCTTTTTTTTTTAGTTTGCTTTTTTCCGAGCAAAATTAAACTTTCAACCTGAAAGTGTTTTTTTATTTTATTTATTTTCTTTCCTCTTTTTTTCTTCTTTTTTTTTTTTTTTTTTTTAAAGACAGGGTGGTCCCCTCCAATCACTCCTGCAGAATTAGCAACAAAACAACACCACAGTTTTGCAGCTGGCCCTGCTGCTCTGATGTGTCCACTGCTGGGCTCTCCCAGAAGAAATGGGTTTGTTTTTCTTCTGGGTAGACACAGCTGAGTGAAGGACTCAAAATGAGCACACTTTCCAAGCAACAAGCCCAAGTGAAAAATAACAGTGATGGAAGTCATAAACATAACCTCCCTTGTAGTGCCAGTTGCGGACAACGTGATTTAAAAATATCTTGTGTTCTGCACTCTATTACGCCTCCTATTCCAGAGAGAAATCCCTGATATTTTGGGGGCACTTTCCAAACACTGCAGCCTGGGAGACTGTCCAGGAGGGGTCCAGTCCTAATAGCACTGAAATGATTGCCATCACTAAATTGGGGCGAAATCAGTACAGTCATCATTCACTACACTGTGACTTTACTGATTTTCTGCTCAACTGGCTGCTCAAGGGTTAGTGTGGTTAACGGCGAGGAGATATTCACTCTCCCATTAATTGATTTGGGCAGCATCTTTGATGGCTGTCAAACAGAAAGGTACCCATTGCCATTATTGCTTTTCTTCCTCCTATTTTTAATTCTTGTGCAGAATATTTCTACAACCTTTTCTGATGAAAAATAACCTATCTGATATTTCCCCTCTCCTTTAAAATGTTTATCCTGCTCCGAATCTGCAAGGTGTAATATCATCAAGGAAGGTCAAGTTTCACAGAAGCTAATGGCTCTGCTGTGTGCTCCCACCACTTTGAAAAGACGAACAATAGTCCCTCGAGTGTTGCTGCCGGTGGCACAGCAGCAATTCACGACGGAGGGTTAGAAATCTGAAATTAAAATAAACTGCTTAAAACCTGCAGATAGAGAGAGATGCAGGAGACTGAATAAAATGGGACAATCTCTTAACCCAATCAACAAAGTCCTCATTGTTCCAGTTTAAGACAAGTAACGTAGCAATAAATATTGAGCAAAGGAAGTTAACCTGTATCCACAGCCTTTGAATAAACACAAAAGTAAAATCAATGCCAGGCCTTCAGCTCTTGCCAACTTGTGTGCTTTACTCCTTCTTGCTTGGCCTTGTTTTAACTTTTGGGGATTTTCTTTGCCTCCTCTCTTGTTATTCATATTTTCCTGTATAAACCCCTTATCACACAGTAAAAGCACAGACAGAAGGAACCACCAGTGCGCAATTAAACAACATGAACAACAGCTTGGTCGCATTCTGCAAATCCACCTGGGTGCAGGTGACCGGGAAGAAAAGGGCTGGACAAGATGCTGACCCACAGCCCCTGTGGAGCCAGGGGAGCCCCCACCTTCCTCCCACACCCCTTCTCCCCACGGGCGACCAGACACAGCCCTGCAGACCTCTTTAACCACCAAATCCAATTGAATGTTTACCCTGTAGGACTGCATAGGCAGCATGTGGCATCTCTGAAAGATACAGGCATGTTCATCTCCACCACAAAAGTTTGAGCATTCAGCTCTTGACCTGAGTATGAACAAATGCCTTGGTTAGTTCTCCTTTTGCCTGAAGTGGTTTATCCATTCCTGTGCCAACACCTCAGCCAGTAACACAGGTTTTCACAACAAGTATTAATTCTGACTTCACTTTTAAATCACATTTTCTTCATTTGAGCATTATTATATTCCACAGAACCAGGCGTGAGCATCATGCAAAAGGCATTCTGGTCCACAATTGTGAATACAGCTGTGTAGGCAGAGGAATATTTGTTTTCCAAGTAATTTGTGCACATTCACAAAATTACAGCTGTCTGCAGTTCTCCTGAAATATCTGCCCCGCTGTTTACAAGTCATAAAATATAATCCGTCTTTTGTAGGGCTCCAACTGGCAAATTTGGAAAAATATATATATAGATATATATGTGCATTACTATTTTTCTTACACTCAGAGGGGCCGCCCCCTATTACATACTGGGTATTAAGCCTGTACAACACCAGCACTAACTTGAGGACCACTACCCTGAGACACCAGCGGACCAACCTTTGTCTTTACAGGTCACTCATCGAGTTGCATCTCACTCTTATCCCAGAGTAACCATCCCATGAAGAAGACCACATGAAATGGAGGCATGCGTTACAACCCAGCTTCGGGCGACAGGTTGCCACTTTGGTCCAAACACAGCTCACGTTGGGATGGAGCTGGGAATTTCATCAACTAATAATGCAGTTAGTGACAACAGTGACAGATCACCAACACGCAGGTCTTTATGCATCTCTTCTTGCAAGCAAAACCAACAAGATTAAAACGATTAAATTTGCACTGTGGCTATGAACCAATGGGCTACGCTGGGGGTTGGCATCTCCCAACAGGTTTGCTTCAGATGTTTATCCAAGCTATTAAGAGTTTGCCTAAACACTTCTATTGATTTTTAATTTCTTCTTCCCCAATGAAAGATGGGAGAATTTTCGTAAGTATTTCTGATTTTTGCCTTTTGCTTCATGACTGTAAAGATAAAAAACCTGATTCTTCCAAAAGTTGTCTGAATGCACAAAATACCATTTCGCAAGGACAACAAAGTCCTTGGGATAGAAATTTTCCATAGCATATGTGTACCACACCTGCACAACAGAGACCAACTCTGCTGAAGGCCTGGGACACAAACCATGAATAACTCTTCAGCCCAAAGTTTTGATAAGGAGAAAAATGCACAAAACCAAACATCCTACCAAGAAATCACAATGGGTGTGATCACTGCCCTTGTTCAAACTGGAACTAATCATGTTGGTACTACTGGAGTGACTTTGGTATAAAACTGATTTGAAAGAAAAATCAGAGGAAGGAAACTAGACCCGTCTGGGATCCTTTGACTCCAGCATAGTCCTCAGATAGCTGTCACTTAAATTCAGGACAAAACTGGCCCTAGCTATTTAATTCAGTGCTATAACCCATCAGAGGTCCATGTGGCTGCACAGATGCGTTGTAAAAGACTTGAAACTGAGATGTGCCACACAGGTTAATAACTTAAAACATGGCAAAATATTAATTGAAGTCGTACCACTTCAAAAACGCATGCCACAGTGACAGAACTGACACGGAAGAGTTGAGCTTTGATAATCACATGTACCGCTTTAAATGCCCTTGATGCATGTGCTCCACATTACGTACTTGATGCCTGCTGGCACATGGCATGAGCTACAGAGCTGCAACACGACTCTCATGATGTAACGTGATGGAGGACAACTTTCTGCAGGGCAAACAGTACCAAGCTACGGCATCGGTGACCTTTGCAGCTCCGGCACGGGCACCACTGCCTCCTCGCACCGCTCTCTGACACCCACTGCTACCTGAGCTCCTCCCGTCATCTTCCCACCTCGTTTCAAAATGCGATTTCAGAAATTTTTCAGCTAGACACGCTAAACCCAGGATGTAGATTTTCCAATTAGTCTCTGTTTAAACATCTGTTGGTAGACTGCATTTAACATTAGTTATTTGAGCAAAGCGCAATTTGATTAGGCTGTCTGAAACAGAGCCAAAGTCTGCAAAATAATAGCTCAATTAAATTTTGTTTTGCTTTCATTTGTCTTATACTTTCCTGAGTGTGATACAGTTGCATATAATCAAGTAAACTAATTCCTTTCAAAATGAGAGATTTCGGTGCCTTTTCCATCTCCTCTCAAAGTTTATTTAATAATCTGTTCCATCTTCTCCATGCTTCATTGAACTTCATCCTGACACAAAGTACATTTCTTCCTTGTGCCTTCAGTCTACTTTAATTTTCTAGGCTTTCGATGATTTTAGATTATGCGCCATTAATGTTACACCTTAAATAGATTAGTAATTTATAAAAGGCAGATTACATTTATCAGGAAAATAAAAACATTTCATGAACACAGCAGCCTTTTCTTTGCACACACCACAAAATATTTTGCCAACCTGACAACACAGTGGTGAAACTGTCAAGCTCCAAAGCCAATCCAAGTGGCATTTCCAATTGTTTCCCTGGGTTTAGTTTCTACTTATTCTGTTATGTTGCACTTGTTGCCCTGAAACTTCAATATTAGCTCTAGAGATTTAAACACATGAGGCAAACAGCTGCTCTCCTCCACTCAAGCAAGCTAGATCAAAATGCCTTCTCTCCTTCTCTCCTCCTTTTTTTCTTTCTTTTTAAACAAATTGCTGTAACTCAAGTATTTCTGGCAAAGCTGACGGTTTTAGGGCAAAATTCTGCTCTGTGATCATCACTGCAGATTCCTCCAGTGCATATTTCTCTCGGTCAGTGTACAAGGAACACCAGAGCTTCCCCATGCTGCCTAAAGAAACTCTGCCTTGAGGATTAAAAAAAATTAAAAAGTCACAGTAACTTAGGTGCTATGTAGATGTGCATGTGATTTAAATTTAAACATTAAACATTTAAACATTAACTTCTTTCACACTTCTGTTAAAGGAAAAAAAAAAAAAGAAGGATGCATTCTTTGAGAGAAGAGATTTCTTTTATGGGAGGAGATTTTTGCTCCATAGTACTTTTTCTTTCGTGTTTTTAACATATTTGTTGCAAAGTGTGAACACAAAGGGACAAGCTGAAATAGGTATCTGGCAGGCTCTTCCCAAGCGCGTGCTGCTGAAAGCCACAAGTACTACTGCAGTTGTTAAAAATCTGTTATTTTGATGCAGAAAGGCGAGGGACTCCTCCAGCACGGGTCCAGCTCTGCCCTGCCCTGCCACGGGCAGTACTTCAAAATACTCCTGCAACAAAACAGCCTTAAAAACCAGAGGCAGATAAAGTCCATGGAAGTTCAAAATGGGATATGTCCTATTTAAAATGTAGAGAGCTACTAAATATGACAACCATCTGATGTATGAAAATTATTCACAACCAAAAACAGACAGTCTGGAAATAGCTGGGATGACTTCATTTAGACAGAATTACCCAAATCTGTTTCTAATATACACAGTACACATAATAAATTTTTACAATATGACAAGGAAAACAAACTTAATAAAAGTTCCTGATCTTTTGTTACACAAGCAAGCTATAGCCATGATATGTTTATAATATTTTGCCCATGATATCACAGCTAAGTAACAAAAGCTAAGCAACACAAAAACCAGTTACTAGGTATGACTTCACCTCGCGACTCCCGTAATGACATCGCTGCACACATCGCCCCAGCCTACCACCTTCCCCAACCTACATGCCGCGCTCGACAAGCACTCGCCGTGTCGCTTTTGACTAATAGTTTCCTTTCTATTTCTCCCAGGCACCCTTGGACTTGGGAAGCTGCGGATCTCTATGACGAGAGTTTGTTTTTTTCCAACTACACCAGGACTCATCTGAACGGTAAGAGATTTTTAGCCTGTTTCCTTCACTCCTGGTTATTTGACAAGTGCTTGAAAACCCTGTTATAAACAATCTCTGTAGGAAAACAGATGATGTCTTACGATCACAGAAGGTAATTTTTTCAAGAACCCAACTTTTTGAGCATTTCCCAGATGCACCGCGTCAATCTTCCTGCGTTTGACTATCTCAGCTGGTTTTCCAGCCCGGGCATTTCGCCAGGCGGGCCGGACTGCCCCTCATTGTCACTTCTGTTCGATGGCACTTGCACCCACTGCTGTTATTCCAGGCTTCAGGAAATTTTCTAACCACTGGACAGGCTCCAGCGCTGCGCACTAATAAGTTGCAGACTGCAGCACTCTAAGTGTGTGTGTGCACGCGTGTGTCAGATCAGGGCCACGGTTTGTGGAGCGGGGCGGGGGGCGGAAAAACAGTAGTTCAAAAATGCTGCCTACTCAAATTGACAGAAAAGTGACCCCTGCACTTCATCAGAAATTCCTGCAGACTGACAAAATAAAGGAGTTTGCTTTTATCACACACAGTAAGACTCATATGGAAAAATGGAAACACTACATCACTCGACCTTAGGTTGCCCCCTTTTCAACCACAGATGAATATTATGTATAAAAATTGTAAATCAATTTGAGATGTATTAAAGGAGATTCTCTTTTTCTGTATTAAAGGTAATACCTTTTAATCTCTAGATTTATTTTGTAATGTCAAGTAAATGAGAAAGACTTAATTTCCGTAACTGAATTTTGTTACTCTTAAGTCTATTTAGCATCTCTGCATGGTGTTCACATAATTTCCTACACTTTGCTTGCATCAGGAAATAATGAGCAAGCATCACTTACCCAACACTGAGTCACAAATATTTGCCTACATTAACAGAGCATTAAAAGCCATTTTAAACAACTTAAGGAAATTGTGCTAGCCTTTGAACTGTGATTCACTACTACAAGAAATAAAGAAACTTTTCCTCTTCTAAAGGCAAAAATCAGCTGCTGCAACCTCCTTGCAGTATCACTGGGCCCTAGAGCAAACTTTCCTCTTACAGATCCCTACACAATAGATTTCTTTGCTTAATGAAACTTCTCTGAAATTTTCCTACACTCAGTGTTGGGCACTTTGAAATTTCAATCTTTTCACATCCTTGAACTCTCATCAACATTTTTTTCCAGACTGTGTCAATAAAATTGATTACTTGCAGTTCTGAACTCTGTTCTGCACATGGAAATAAAACAATTTGTTTTAAAGTATTTTCTGAAGAAAGCAGAACTTGGCAATCATATCTACAAGATCAAAAAAAAAAAAGAAAAAAAAAAAAAAGGGGACAAACCAACCAAGCAAGCCTTCCCCACAAAAAGCAAAACAAAAAGAAACCTCTCCAGCAAACAAAAGAGAAGCAACATTCTGATTTTATCATGGTAGCAATGCGAGCTAAATTCCTGACATACACACCATCAACCTCACCATTGTTCTCCTGATTGATAAATCTCCCTGTCGGATATGAACGATCTTTTCGGATCATTAATATGTTCATTAATTTGTTATCAATTCTAGCTCGCTGTACTTAAACCGCTCCGTACCACGGCTCAAGAATGCCTCGACAGTGCTGGTGTAATCACATACGTAAGGACCCCTGACTACCCAGTTGTTGAGATGCCTCATACCTACAACCGATCTGTTGCTTTTACAAGTTTAATCTCGGTATTAAGGAGCTGATTGTGGAACCATGTCGCTATAACATCTTCAACCCAGCTGTACATCATATAAACCGCTATAGGAGGGGGCAGTCTCCCATGATTCCTAGCAGCAGTGCATACCTTTAACTCCCTAATCTGTAATACTACAAAATACCGCTCTCATTTCTTCCCAAGCACAAGTGGACTACCAGCAAGGGTCCAACAGTGTTATTCCTAATTACCTTTTTTTCACTCTTGATCCTGTGGCGCTCATAATTAGTTACCTGGGGCTGCAATCCAATTTGAAGTGATGACAAGAAAGTGATCCATGAAAAAGTAATAAGTTAAATCCAATTTCAGCCTTCCTCTAATTAAATGCACATGGAACTAATGACTCAAACCCTACCATTTCAGTGATAATGGTAATTAGCGAGGTGGGAGTCACTCTCTTTTTTCAACACTGTAGGTGTAAACCACAAGGTAAAATGGCAGGAGCACTCTTAATTACATGTGTCATTTTGTCAGCAATTTACACATTTCTGACCAGTCAGTAAGGTTTCATTTGTTTTCGCCTTCCCCAAGGTGGGTAACGCACGGCCGGACTCGGGCACAGCCAGCCCCACAGCCCCGCTTCCAACCTGGTCAGAAATCACATTTTTTTAAAAAAAACCTATTCCCTAAATGCCTCATGTCAAAGCAGAAAACCTGATAAAAAAATTATATTCGGGGTGCTCTGACAAGACAGAGGGCTGGAAATGAGGGATCCTGGCTTCTACTTTCAGTTTTGTCCCTCAGGACCGACTCCTTTATAACATGCAGATGCCAAACTCCCAAATACCCTGTCAGGAGCTGCACACCTCAATGCCACTGAAGGTCTTCAGCTCTCTGACCTTGGGTGAGTCACTTACTATCTCTCTGCTTGGGTTTACACGGCTATAAAATGAGAATAATCATATTTGCTGACAGTACCTCACACTGCCAGCCTATTGGTATTTTCCTAGAAGCCGCGTTTTTTTTGAATCATGTATTTACAGGACAATCATAGACTTCTTTCAAGAAAAACAACTGCGTTTGTCACCTTTCTGCTCAGTCTGAAAAACTGGAAAAACTGAATACTAAAGGCTTTTAAAAAAACATAAAAGGGCAGCAAAAAGGGCCCACAGGTTTCACTGAAAAAAACACTTAGTATCAAATTTTTCTAGCTGATCATGTAATTTTGAGGACCTGACTCAGATTTTGTTCTGTTTGTGGGGTGGATGATATTTGCACTTCACAGGCATATTCCAAGAACTGACTAACACCTATAATTGGGCTTAGGGATGAAAAACAAAAAAGCTATGGGTCCTTTGGTAGAAACCAGCAAAAACTTGCTTTATTTCCAAAGTCAAAAATAAAAAATGAAGGACTGAAGTGAAATTTTCATGGGTAAACTATTTAAACCCTGTAGAAGTGAAATCTTGACCCAACTAGAGTTGGTGGCAAAATTCCCATTTGCTTGACTGAGGCCAAACTCAGATCAACTCCCACGTTTAAGAGTGAAACAGAGAGATACTAATACAAATAAGAATAAATACACTTGCAAATTTACTTCCCCTCCCAAATTATATGCTGAGAAATAATTTCTCTACCAGTTGTTAAATTTACCACTATGTAAAAAAGGTACACTGCATGTAAAACCAGAGACTACATAACCTGGTACTTGCATGCTCCAAGCGAAACAGAGAATACCCTTCCCTTCACCTTTCAGTGTTTATTACATTGTTGAGCTAATGATTTCTAATTTCATAAAAAACAATAATAATTGCCCTCAACATCAAGCTACAGTGATTTTTTCCTCTTGCCCTCTTCCATTTCTCAAGATACTGGAAAGAAATATTAAGATAATACAGCATGCAAATTAAATTCTACAAAAGCCCAGCCAAAAGGCTGCTTTAAAAAGCAGCGGTATGCAAAGGCGAGGACAGCTCTGTCCTCTCAGCCTCCCCCAGTCTCACCCTGAAAATCTAAACCAAACCCAAATTCTTTTCTTGGCTGTGACTTAAAGGGAAGATTTATTTTCTGTTTTGTCGACCGAAAACAAAAGTTTCCATCTTGGTAATTTCATTATTTCTTCTCTCCAAACACACACAGGTTAACTATCACACAACAAATCTCATTTAATCACATAAAAAAGTCAAGTAATGGGTTTCAATTGCAAGATACTGACTTGGATGTCCAAAATCTGTTTTCAGTCCGGTATCCAACTTTCAGCTCAATGCAACACACAACATTTACGTCTTTAAAAAAAATTGTATTTTTAGTATTGCCAAAACACACATGCACTTTTACTTTCTTGGGAGAAAAATGTGTCTCTTGACTTGTTTCCAATCTGTGTGCTCTTGCCAGCAACTAAAATGCTTGAAGAACCAAAATGAATAATCGTTAAGAGCATCAGCAATTAAAGCTGCAAATTTTAATCAATACATCTATTAATACAAAGATATATTTATCTTGGCCAGGAAAATGTGCACATTTTCAAAATCCTAAGCATACCTGGCCTGTTAAATTATTTGTTTCACAGATTCAAGGAAGTCCAATGTCTATGGCAAATATATTATCAAACATGCTTTAGTCTTTTTTCACTTCCAGTAATTTTTGTGGGGCTGATATTTTTTATATTCTTTTCCCAACTGCTGGTTACTAAATCCATTCCTTAACTTTCAATTTTCTTTTGTATCATCAGGCTGTGAAACCGGAGGTCACTGCCAAATATAAAGCACGGCAGTGTGAGATAGGCTCAAAATGTGAGTCACCGTGTATTTAGAGATTTTTTTTTCCAACTATCTGCAGAGCACATCTCCACTCCTGTGTCCAAGTTCTTATAAACTAAATAACTCAAAATTTGCTAAAAGATCTTCAGGTAGAGTTCCCAAGGTCAAGAGACCCCAAAGACATCGCTGGAGCCCATTGTCATGTAAACGCTATTGAAGGCACCGTGCCCCAGTGTGGCCACGGGAGGCCGGGATGTATTTAAGTACCATGGCTATTTGATCAGTGAATAAAGAAGGAATATAGGAAATTATCCACGATGCAGTAACAGATTAGCTACACAGCATATACTAGATTAATTTTCCACATCTGTCTGCAGCGGTGGGGTTGACATGACAAAGCCTGCCAGCCAGCATTAAAGTGCTGAGCCCGAGATGGAGGGAGCTCTTCCAGCCCTGCATGGGACCGCAGCGGCCTCCGCTCTCTGGGCGGGCAGGGCCACAGAGCATCTTATTAGGAGGACCACCACCCCGGGGAACAGCATCCCTTCCCCCTGCTTCATGCAAACACAGCTCCCCAACACTCCTGTTAGGGAGCTTTTCACCAGTGGCCTCGCCAAACACAGCAGTAAGAAGCAATGCCTATGGTATTCTTGTTATACATGGAGTCTGTCGGAAAAAAAAAAGGTAACTGCTAACTGCTGTGGCTATCAAACGAGACATCTATATTTATAAACTAAGTGCAAAGATGACTCGGTTCATTATTTAAGCAAACTTAAACGGGCGCATTTCCACCACCCTCGACATTTATTCTACGTACTGTCAGCAACGGGTATTGCCTCATCAACATGGCACCATCCGACTTCAGGGGGTGTGGGTGCTTGTGTGGGTGCAGTTTTACTCAAAAATTCTACCCCCAGTGCCACCATTTCCCTTTGGCAACAGATTTCCATTGCAGGGATGCACTCAGGGTCTGTTACATTCAAGAGGACTTCCAGTACGTTTAAGCAAAAGCACCAGGAGTGAGGAGGGGAAAAAAAAAAAAGACTGGGCAGTCATTTGAATCAGTGAGTGACAGGCTGGGCCAGCTCTCTGTATACATTAATAAATTAGAATTTTAATTGTGTCTCTGACTGCAGGAGCTGCTCCAGTACTTTAATACGTACCAACAATTGGCTATGTTATGGAATCTGCGATGTGGCCTTCACTGTTGACCTCTGCAACACAATTCCCAGTCTGACTACGGAAACTGTTTGGTTTGATCCTTTCAACTTATTTGAATCCTGACAAATAAGCTCACAGCTGAAAGGTCAACACAGTCATATTTCATCCTCTGGAGCTATTCTTAAGACATCTGCACAACAAAGCACTTCTTTTAGTACCTGACACTGGACCTAGCCAGCACAATCTCTCATTAAAAATGTCCCCAGTGGAAGAGTCTATTAAAAGGCATATGGATCAGCTGTGGATTTACCAAATAAAATATTTTTGAAAGCATTAATGTAACACTTTGGATTATGGCGCTCTATGCTGCCAATAAAATGTATATTTGCCCAATGACAAAATGCTTCATACTTTCCAAAAGAATAATAGCTCGGCTATAAAGTGCGAGGTGTTGTCCAGCAGCCTGAGCACAGGGGTGGGAGCCAGGAACTCATGAATCTTAATCCTACCTCTAAACCCAATTCCCTCTGTGATCCTAAGCAAGTCACTTAACCTGCTTCCCTCAGTTTCCCAGTCCAGAACTGGGATAATGCTACTTACTTATCAGACTTTCCTTCAGGGGATGTTTTGGAGATTAGTATTTGCAAAATGCTTTGAAGATGAAATCACTACACGAAAGCTAGAAGTTGTCCACGCTGGGCCAAGGACTGCAGTTAATAGCTATTCCTCGTTCAGGCAAAACTCCCCTTGAAGTCCCCATCAGCTTTATCTGGGTAAGAACCGCAGGATCGGGTCCTCTCACTTTACTGTCAAGGCCTTTAGTGATGTTGGCTTTACCTTCCATATTCTACTACATATTTAAAGAGTCTAGGATCCGTATTTTTGGAGGAAAATAATCTGAAGCACATATAAAAGGCAAGAGAAGCAGCAATGCTGTCAGGGAACTCATGGTGATAGTATATCAAACTAAAAAAAAAATTAGAAAGAGCAAAACAGACATGAGTTTGACAACGTGCTATGACAACAAGCGGAAAAAAAAACCCGGAAAGAATTTGGGGCTACAGAGGCTGAAGCATCAGATATAGAAGAGTGAGATAAGATAAATGTCCCAGCTACAGGGCTTTGTGTGACTGCAGCTGAACTGCTGTATTCAGTAACTTATTATCAAAAATACAGTGACACGCTGCAATTGCAAAGAGAGCAATAATAAAAGCAATAACCAGCTGCAAACCAGCAAAGTGGTCAAGGGTCTAGAAGTGCCAGTTTATGAAATATATAAA
The DNA here is from genome assembly GCF_031877795.1 of Strix aluco. Classification (NCBI taxonomy): domain Eukaryota; kingdom Metazoa; phylum Chordata; class Aves; order Strigiformes; family Strigidae; genus Strix; species Strix aluco. The sequence continues at coordinate 8,965,670 of NC_133941.1, forward strand.
GAACTAGATACATATAATTTGCCAAAACTGGCAAGTACATGTTAGTATCTCAGATGTTTGAGGAGTGTGAACACGAGGCAAGGCAAGGGACTGACTCAGTATTTATACAAGCAGTATTACTTGGAGCAAGAGGATGGAATTAAAGTGGAAAGTTCCTCAGCGTGTGCTTTGTTATGGAAAACCATCTGAAGGAAAATAATAGCGGTCCTACTACCACTTGGGATTTCTAACACTAGAATAGCAAAAAAAAACCCCAAAAAAAGGAAAATGTGATGCATGACCTAATAGGTCTTTCTTGTCTTTAACTCCTGTGATTTATCCCACAAGACTAGCAGAATGTACTCCAAAGCCACATATGTGTGCATACATCTTCTGTTTGGGAAGGCTGTATTGGTTTTAGCTTTCTGAATTCATAACAGCACAAAGCCTGATAATATTTAGATTTTATTTCTGAAGATGTCCATAAATCAGCAGACAATAAAAGGGGAAAAAAAACCACCGATGATATGATATCCTAGCATTTCCCAATATCCTTGACACAGCAAATCAACGGTTTGAGTGAACACAGACTACAAACGGAACAGCAATCAAACAGAAATGTTAATGCAAATCTCCTATGCACACTGACACAGTAACAAAAGCTATTACATTCTGTCATGATCCAACCCTACCAGATGCTAATAAAAGTACACGCTCACGATTTGTAAATACGCCATGGGTGGGATTTTCAAGAGCACCTAACACCGGTCCTCATGCCACTTACATCAGCCACAGCCACTCCGTGGACTTCACTGGGAGGAAGCTCCTGAAGGTCCCATCCCAACGTTCACAAGTAAGATGCATTTATCCAGGTTTTATAAACCCCAGCCCCTCGCAAAGGCACACAGGTTCCCCTTACCTGAAGGGCTGGCTGTTTGTCATTCCTCTTCGGAGACTTTAATCCACTAACTTGTTGCTGCTGCTGCTGCTGCTGTTGCTGCTGCTGCTGCTGTTGCAGTAGAAGCTGTCGTGCCACCTGGAGAGCCTGCGAAGAGAGAGGTTTGAAAGTTGAGTTTACAACAGACAGGGCATGGGGAGCTACACGCACAGCAGAGGGTCAAGGCACCCCTTGGTCATGGGGTACCACTCCACTCCTGAAGCACTGCCATCGAGGAAAGCAGTGTCTTCCACAAAAAAAACCCAACTCAGCACTTGCACGCAATGGGGCGATATCCCACCGATGGATTTCCTATTTTGACTATGGAGAAAACCAGCAGCAGCTGATGTCCAGCTCCTGGGTGGGAACCTCAAGTAACTGCAGGAATCCCGGTGGTGAGCACCATACAGTTATTTTTATACCCCATCTGGAGCAGCCCATAGCCCTCCTTGCTACCAGGCAGGCTCATGTGCTAACGGCTTTCACACTCTCCAGTGGGTCAGGTCAGGTTTATGGAAGAGGGCAGTTGTATATCACTGTCTGCTCTCCTGAGCACCGGAGAAATTCAGGGAAGTTTCTGGAAGGCCAAGGTGGGAGGAAGAGGAAATCCAGCAGCCGGCGGAGCCGTGCTGAGTCCCAGAGGTACCATACTGAAGAAGCTGCAAGGAGCTGGAGCAAATGCAATGAGAAGCAGGAACAGCATCTCACCCCACCAAAATCACCAAGAGCTCGTGACAGCAGCAGTGGGGCTGCAGATAGGAGCGGGCAGAGCAGTGAAGGGACACTGAGGCTTACAGGATGGAGGGGCAAGGGACATCATCCTGAAAGCGTGAGCAGAGCATCACGTGGAGGGGGATTATTGCAGAATTTTGTGCGAAGTGAAGGAAAAACATCCCTGGACACTGGAGCCAGCCAGTCTGCGAGGCCCGCTTTCTCCATCAGGTGGGGAAAAGAAAGCAAGAGGGGACAAAACATAGGGGAAAGAAGGACAAGGAGCAAGTCCCTGCCCTGGCTCACTCCTGGCTCCCCAGCCAGGGGACTGCAAGGATGATCCCTGCAAGACAGGCTGTGGCACAGCTGAGGCTCCGCTGGCGAGACCCGAGCCCGCTGCTCCCAGAGGATTCACCAGCACCGGACTCGGGCCTTCTTGGTCTCCTTGGAGACGTTCAGTACATGTGTAGGTGGAAAAGTGGGAAGGCTGAAGACTTCATTAATGTAAAACAAGAAAAATAGTCCCTTTGCAAGATGCCTACATGGAAGGAGGGAAAGAGCCTTCCCCACTCCTACTGTGTATGCTCTCTGAGTGATTTAATTAATACCTATTTAATTAAGGAGTCAGATACGCTTCAGGTTTCACTTGCTTCTCCAAGTTGCAAAGTGTTTCATCTCAGCGCAGAACTGCTGGGAAAGGTTTGACATCAAGGACTGCAAACTCGGATCCATCACCCCCCAGTAAAAACTTGTTATTTTATAGCCTAGACCCATCTTTTTACTTTTGAAGGGACATTCAGCAGCCTGGGGGGCTGAAGAACCACCGCTGCCGGCCAGCACGCCAGGGCAAGCGGGGAGGAGAGACCTTACACTGCGTTCTGGCAACAAGCCCTCCTTTCAAATTTAATAACAAGTCTCCACTGGATCAGAAAAACTCTTTAAGGGTGGATGTGATTTCCAACAGAGCTTGGTGCGATGAAGGTAAAATCAAGATTTTGCATTTCAAGCTGGTCGGAGCTCAGCACACCCGTAAAATCTCTAAAAGCATCAATGTCCCCATGAGGGGTGCGAAGATCTGCCAGGCACGGGCATGCACCGGGGCGGGTGTGCATCTGTGCTCCCACACACGGAGCCGCCCCCGCCGTCGTTCAGCATCAAGAAACAGGAGACCCTACAGCCCTCCAATTAATACAGTGCAACAAAGGAAACATTTATGCAGCAAGCGCTAAGTATGGTTAAAAAAATGTTATTTGTATTGAATTAGCTTATTTAGCTGTTAAAGCATCTTCAAGGGTGGGCAGAGGCAGCAGAAATAAAACCTACAAGACTTAAGGGGATGGGCAACAAATACCTACTTAACAGGGGTGTTGTATGGCTTATTTAATTAATGAATACTTGTAAAGCACTCTGAGTTGCTCAGACAAGAAGCGCTATACAGTACAAACGCAACATATTATTATATATTATTAAGACTGGCTCTGCAGAAGAATAATTCCAGGTAAATGTGCAATCAAATGATCATTTTAGTTCCCAGTAATTAGATTCAATAGGCCAAAAAAAACACAGAAGCCTTTCTTTAATCATACACTAAACAATCAGAACATCCCTAACCTTTCAAGCTACAGCCTTTTTGAATAAAACATCATCAACTTATAGATATTATTCCAAAAAGAACCAGTCACCATATGTGTTGTCTCTTTGAAATACAGTTGCTATAGCAGACCCTGCATGCATTTCATGTGATATGATCATATTCTATCCGTTCTGGCAGCTGAGAGGTTGCACAACTAAAATTGGCTGCCAGAAATTTTTGAAGATTCCCAGAACAAGTAGCCGTGCAAGAAATGCCTGCTTTTGACTCGAGCTGGCCACGAAGCTCTGTGCAGCTCAGCGGGGTGGCCGCTGCCACCACAAGCCCTTACCACAGCTGACCCCACACCGATGAAGATCTCTGCCCTCGGGCACAGGCTCACAGCGGGAAGGCTCTGATGGAGCTCTGTCCCTGCTCCAGTCCCCCTGCACAGCACCCACACCCCCGCACACCCACCCTTGTGCAGGCTCTTCACTTGAGGTGACACCTACACCACCCTGCTTCATGTCCAGCTGGCACTGGTCCTGGAGCTGAGACCTGGTGGGACCAGTGATGGCAAGAGGGAGGGACCAGCATGGAGCGTGGAGCTGGGGGGAAGGAAAGGATTAAAAATAATGAGAGTAACAAATGCGTTGGCTGGAAGGAGCATCACGGATACAAGGAGATGGGATGGATAGAAACAGCAAACGGAGAAACACAGAGGGGCAGGCGCGGGTGAGGTGGCGGCAAGCTGACAGCTCAGGGGATTGCAGCTTGAAATGGCATTTCCCATCTCTCTTCTCTCAAGATTTCGCTCTTCCACTTATGAATAACTGACAGCGATAAAAGCTAAGCATCAGATGAGCTTGGGTTTAAGATGTGGAAGGTTGTTTGTAGCTCAGATCTGGTTCTTACTGAACATCTGCACTAAGTAGCTACTGCGTCCTTGGTGGTATCCCAAAGTCCCTCCTCCTTTCTACATTACCTTGCTCAGTCTTTCCTCCTGCTCACCTCGGACCAAGCACCACCCCTGCCATTTCAAAGTCTCATCTGCACTGCTTACGCATGACGGGATGTGTAGAAGAAAGATGTCTAGCTCAGTCCGGGAAGCACCAGCCCTCTTTACATGCAAAGTATTTCAAGCCCATTTGGAATGCCATCGTGGAATTAGTTTGCTGATGTCGGTTCAAGCCCAGTGGACACCCGCCCTCATTACGCTGGCACATCCCATTTAATCCAAGCTGACAAGTGCCACACTTCTACCCCCTTCTCTGGTTCCACGCAGCAACCGCTCCTCCGTGGAGCCCATTGCTGGATGCCGGCGTGGGAGCCCTGCTGAGGCTGCTGATGCTGCACAGTGCTCAAGCGAGGATAGACAGGGAAATTAATTTGAGAGTGAAGTCAGTCCCACAACCTTCATCAGCACGGAGATTCGTAAGCAGGCCTGTACATTAATAAAGCTTCCTGTGGGAGTAGATGTTGCCTTTGATTTGCATGTGAATTCAATGCTAGTGAGAAGTGCCAGACTGTCAGACATGGAGACCAAAGTCTCTTATCTTTCCAAAAGCTTCTGTAGCAGTTTCCCCACATTTCCTTAATCATCTGCCTTGTCCTCAACTTACTGAACAGGCAGTAGAGAGTAAAGCTGGACTCGGTTCAACTCCTGCTGCTGCCAAGTCCTGAAACAAGGGTGCCAGGACTGTTTACTGCTAGCCAACAGCTCTGTGAACGTGGCCCTCTCCTCATGAGCAGGTGCTCTGACATCTCCAAGCTCTTTTCACACATTCCTCCCCACTGCCATAGTTACATCCTAAATCTCCACCACGTGCTTGCACTTCTGCAAGTGAACAATTGCTGGGGGCCACAGTAAACCAGCTCGTGTTTGTGCATCCAGGCAACTGCGTGCTCCTTCACAGGGCTGGCAGGTAGAGATGCCAAGAGCCCCCAAAACCACAGAGGTGCTTCAGATATATGGGCCCATGATTACCAGCAGTCATGTTACGTGCCACCTATCTGCGCTGCTCGAAGAGCCTGCAAGCCTGGACATGGCTGCCTGGGACAACCAGACCCAGACACCAATCCTCGCCTCCAGCAGCTAATCACACAGTATTGACAATCGTCCTCCTCTCTGAACCGAAATACAAATAGGTAATCTTCCCCCTTACTGAAGGAAGAGAAAGAAAAGCATCCCCTAGCAAGTGCACCTTCTGAGTGCCATGTTTTTTGGTCACTATCAACAGGGATTTGAAAGGATGACATCAGTAAAAGGCTCACTACCAAGCGAGTCATCTCGATTCTGCTTGGTGCTATGCCTAAATGCAAGATACAGTAAATGAACTCCCAAACTATTTTCTTATCCATTAGGAAATCACCCAGAGATAAGGAGGTTTTCTGATGTAAAACAGAGACCAGTAAAAAGGCAACTGAAATGCTGTACTTTAGAGACATTGCACAAACTTGGGACAATATTTGGGAGCCAACATTGGGTGAAACCTAACCCAGGAGAAATCTTAACAGCACATTCACCATGAGATGAATCAAGCCTGTTTCATTCAAAGATGCCACAGATTAAGTGGGAAGCCCCACCAAAAACCCCTCTCCCTGTGCTTGGGGAAGTGGCAACCATTTAATGTTTCCCAACTAGTTAAGCACTGGGGCAGGGAGGGGGGGGGCAAGTACGCATTTGGGATGACCAAGACAATTTTATTGCAAGATAGACAGAACATGACTTGTTTGCCCAGCTGTCGTTTGCCCAGAACATCCAGCACTGCTACCACCCCAGTTACTGTTGTAATTCGACATTTTCACGCAAGCGGCTCAATCTTTCAGTTTCATCATCCTCTTTGGGCAAGTTCTGCTCGAAGGGTGAAAATGTAGCCCTGCCTCTGACTTCATGTGGCTAGAAACTCCCGATTTGGGAAGGGGGCTGGGGAAGGGAGATACACTGGAAAAAGAAGGTAGAAATTTAAAAATAGAAATGCTGCTTAAATGCCATATACTTGCTTACAGTGTTAGTACATAAGGAAAACAGTAACAGGATCCAGTCCTATGGAGCCTCTTGCTAACTTGTTCCACCGCTGCAGCCAGTACAACAAGGCGGCAAGTCTCCAACTGTTTTTCCATCAGCCTATTTCTATTGAAGAAAAAGAGCTCAAGCTCCTCCCTTCCCATCTGCTCCAACCGATATTAATATCAATCAGCTATTAATGAAATATGAAGACCTACAGCTATAATGGGCCTGACTCTTTAACGCCAGGAGAAACTTGTTTCTGCACCTGAGGTTTATCAGGCATGGAAAACCTCATCCAGGGAACGGCAGGATGTATGGAAAGGTATGTACACTGGAGGGTGGGGAGACGAGCAACAGACATGAGGATGCAAAAGAATCCAGCATCCTGTCTGACTGCCAATTCCCAGGGCAGTTGTGCAGTAATCGGCTGCCTCCAAAATGGAGAAGCATGCACACAGAAGTTGCAAGAAGGGCACAGAACAAAATCCCACGTTTTCACAGATTCCTAATGATTTTGGGCCTTTCCAGGTGGACAAAGCTGCCCATCAGGAAAGCAACTTGAGAAAGGAGGAAGGAAGTGTTCCCAGAAATCAGAGATGGTCCCGCAGCCATCTGAAGTGTCCAAGCAGTAAATCTGGCAAGTTACTCGCCAGCCAACATCATCATCTGTCCATTATTTCAGTTATGGTCATTAAAAAAGCAAAACACAACACAACAGGCAGAGCGAGATGAGACAGAAGATATTTTAAGGGCAAAATCTACCCTTGGAGAAAACATAATGCTACTTCAGCCCCAGACCCCGGAAGTGAGACCTTCTGTGTTGACCTCTGAGCAGTAACAGATAGCCGGATCCTTACACAGCTAAGACTGCTGCTAAGCCTTCCCCACCGTGTTTTAGGCAAAGCATGGCTTTGCAGCATCAGGCATGCAGTTCTCCCACCATCTATTTTTCCCTGAGTTTCGCAATGGCTTTAGGCACTGAGGGACCGCCTGGTCACAGCTAAAGGGGCCTCTCCCAGCAGAGGCATGGCCCACCTCTCAGAAGGGCTTCTTGCTTCCATTTAGTCTCGCAAGGCAAGTACCTTTGTTTCTTCCGGGTGGGACGAGGGGGGATTTAGACTCAGCCAGCAATCTCTCTTCTTTCTCAGCTCCCATCTGTCCTCACACCCCGCTCCACTCCACAGCTGCTCCCAGCAGAGCGGCAAGATGCAGCTCACAAGCTCGGAAGCCCGGATGCACCCGAGCTTCAGAGCTGCTTCGTGTCTCTCCCACTCCTGCCTCCTCTATCTCCTCTCCTGCGACACCCTCTTCTCCTGGAGCAGCAGATGTAGAGGAGCGGTGGTAGGAGGCAGACACATTGGAGGGGAGCCCTGCTGCAGCTCTCCTCCGACAGGCTGAGGAGCCGCACAACGTGTGGAAACCGGCAAGGAGCAGAGCAGTATGCAAAAAGGAAAAAAAATAAAAAATAGTGCAAAGCGACAGCAGTGGGTAGTGCTGTTCCTCTGGGAGGAACAGAACAGGGGGAGGTGAGAAGAACCAACTAGAGAGAATAGGAAAGGAACCAAAATGAAGAGGAGGAATAAAATGTAGAAGATGCAAAAAAGAGAAGCAGATGTTCTTGCAGCACTTATTCCCTCTGACATTCGTACCCAGCTCTTTCATCTTCCTCCAGAACTGGGAAACGAGCTGCTATGTGCTCCCTCCCTGCTCCCACCATCCTGACCCTATGCACCACACACCAAAACGAGCCAAGGCCAAGAGCCCCAACACTTTCCTGGCACCACAGTGGGAAGCCTGAGGATAATTACAGGCAGGACACGGGGCTCTGCTATGGGACATGACTAGGATCCAACATAACCTGGGGAATCAGCCCTGCCGTCCAGCCTCCTCGCCAGCCTTGGATTCAAAACACCCCTATCCCCATCTCATCCTCTATTTCCTTGTTTCATTAAATAATCCTCCTCCATCTACCCCGTACCCAATTCCGCTCCACATGGGCAGCAGAAGGATGCTGTGAGCCAGGGGAGATGCTGCTGGTTGCCTGTACCCAGAGCCTCACTTAGCTGCAGCTCCTCTGCAAGGCTTAGCTCCATCCAAGGGGCTACCAGCCAGCTCGTCAAAGAGGAGAGCTTCAAAAACAATCCTTTACTTGAATAAAATGATAAGCTGGCCCTAAAGGCTTTGCTTAGATGCAGCAGACTGATCTAGCCAGGTGACTAATGGGTGATTCCCATGCTGGAAAAAGAGAAGGGACCCGGAGGTCCACATGTACAAACCCCGGCTCACATCCCGTCCCTGATAAGATTGGGGCAGGCTTGGAGCAAAGGAGCTGGCAACATGCCTCATGCTGAAGCATGTCCTAGAATAGTTCAGTTGTAAGGAAAGAAGATGAGTCTTTATTTTTCTTCCAGCAGGCTTAGTTTCTTTCCTCTGGAATAGATCCTGGCTACCAGTTGAGGAGATCCCCTCCAGAAAAAGGCACTGGAAACAGAAACCCTTTCTTCCAAACCCACAGGGTGGAGTTGCCTGTGCCCCAGTGCTGCTACGCTTGGTCCTCGTGGGTGCTGAGGTTACTTCTGCCGGCAGGATGACAAGCAGACTTGATGCTCTGGCCCTGCCACCCCGCAGCCCATCCCATGGTCAGCAAGGTCCCTGCCTGCTATCTCTGTTCTGCAGCAGCGGGGACCCAGCCCCGCACAAGGAGACAACAGGGATTTGCCTCCAAAACACCTGAGTTTAATTTTGTAATTATTCATGAAGTCCACCAACTTGGGGGGAAAGGTGGTCAAGGTATTTTCTTCAAATACCCAGAGACACAAGCAGGATGGAAGGGGGCAGGCAGCAAGAGGCAGCAGGGTAGGAGGTCAAACTCAGCAAACACCAGAAACCTGCAAACCCCAAACCAGCCACAACAGCGACAACGGCTACAAAAATCCTGTTCTTGAGGCACAAACGAAATCCTCAGGCGGTTACACTGTAAAAACACCTTCTGTCCCCTCTTTTAAAGAGTCACAGTCAAGACTCATCAAAGTCATTTAAAAAGCATCTGGCAAAAAGTTCCCAAACATTAAAAATGGCTCTCTTTATTTTGGCATGTCAAGATTCACAGCATGTAGCGGTCTGTACCAGCAAGAAAGGAGGGATGGGCCAACACATCCTGGTAAAACGAGAAAGGATACAAATCTTGGCTCCCCGCGCAAACTGAACCAGAACTGAACTATGTCTGAGTGATGAAAAAAATCTTATGGGATTTCCAACTCGTTTCTGTAGGCTCGAGATCAGATTCTGAACTACTGTGTTTATCCAAAAGTGAACCAGACCTTTGAATATTTGGAGGACTATTCACTGCTGAGCCGCGTTTTTCTTGGATGTCAAAAGCACGGGAAGTTCTCATATTTTTTAATAGAGAAGAGAAGAGGGCTAAGGTGGGGGGGAGAAGGAAGAGTGCCTTTTTGTTGCTACAACATAAATAGTATATTGCATACAGCTGCTTGCGCGCTTCCCTGTGTGGTCAACAAAACAGGGAACATATTTTAAGCTTGTTTTCCAAAACACTGTATGACAAACTTGTACTCAGAGGCCCATGAAATAAAGCCTCTGACTGTGGACATCTCACCACACACCATCAGACGCTCACTGCTGTTGGATGAATGAAGGAAGCAAAATGTTGGAACAGCCCAAAACATGGGAAACTTATGCTGCAAATCACATCTCTGCACTTCAAGCCTATGGCACAAACCTAATTTAGAATAGCTTCTAAAAACCCTAATTTTAAAAGATTCTGGTAAAGCAAAAATAGGCGAAGTTCAGATGGAGGTGACAAAAATGATTAAAGGCCTTGGCAGATATGAAGAAAGATTGATAAGGGTGGGAGTGTTTAGTTTAGCGAGAGATGAGTAAGAGGGGTGATGATAAAAGTACACAAATTGTGACTCGGCCTGAGAAGGTACATCTGGCGCTAATTTGCCATTTCTCATAACGCAAGAGAAAGGAGACATTGAATGAAGTCAGGAAGCAACAACAACCAAAAAAAAAATTAGAGCAAAGGGATTTTTTTTTTTTTTTATTTCTTAACACACAACTCATAATTACTCTCTGGAACTTACTGTCACAAGATATCACTGGTGCCAAGAGCATGGGGAGGATGCAAAGAAAGGATTAGACACTTGCACAGATCGTAATGAGAGCATTTACAGCTACCTTTGGAAAGATAAAAATATAAATCAGGGTACAAATGTTTATGCTTCAGGGCACGAGCCAACCTTTAATCACTGGAGGCTAGGAGGAAACTTTCCCCCACGGACAGGTCCTCCCTTCACAGGCTTCTGCCCAATGACTACAGACAGGGCCAGAGAGACCCCGTGTCCGATGGGATGCAACCACTCCTGCACCCCTGCCTTCTCGGGTACCTCCATCCTGTACCGCTGACCCCAAGCCCTGTTCCCCAATCCATCCTGAACCCCCTTGACTCTCGGGGAGCCGTCAGGCACAGGGTGGCTGGCCACGTCCCCCAGCCCAGCCCCTGCCCACGTCACCCGGCCCCAAGCTGCTCAATTCCTCTTTCTTTGCATCACATTTAAGTTTCAGGTCCTTATTTCACCAGCCCTTCCTCTCCCTGGTATTTAGACTGCCCTTTTTTCCTCCATCAAAACTAAACCCACAGCTTCAGTCACTCGCTTGGGCTCCCCACCAAGTGCTGACCCCCTGGAGCCAGCGGGTGAAGCATCCACCTCCTCCTCCCCAGACCCACCAGCCATGTACATACTTGAATGCAACTTCAAGATGTTGGGCAAATTTTCCCTTTTTTGATCTGAAGCCATTACGTAGAGGGAACGTACGTCCCCAAGGAGGAGGACAACCCTCCTGCCGATACAGCACCTGCGGGGCAGCAGCAGTCAGGCGCTATTACGGACCGCAGAGCTCATCAACGCGCTGGAACTGACATGCGATTCGGGGAGACAAAGAGAGATTTTGAAAGCAAGTCAGTCTATTAAATTTATACCTACCTGCACAATGTGAAACAAACCACATCTCGGTTTCCTTTCATGTGCATGACAGTCTTAACTTGTTTCTTTTAATCCCATAAAAGCAGCTAAAGCATGCAACATGCTTCCCAGAGATGAGGCAAACCTGTATTTTACTTCCTGACAGTGATTTAGTTTATAGGGTTTTTTTTTCCAGGGAAGATAATGAGCATTGTCCTAAGCTGGTATTACAAAGGAAATACTACACACTACATGCTAGACACCTGGCATTTAAAAAAGAATCACATAAACTGACACTGTCTGTAATGGACCAAACACAGCTGCAACCCCTCACACTGCACAGAGACCAGTATCGGCAGCAAAAAGATCCCAGCAGCACTCTCCAAGGTTTTCTTCGGAAGTCAGCACCCTTCTACAAATTCAAAGTGCCTCTCATTTAGTCAATCGTACCCCAAGTAGGACTGGGGAGAGGACCAGGGATGTGCCGAGGCAGAAATGACTACGTAATAAATCCAGCAAATCCAAAGGGGTGAAGCAGTAATCCATGGAAACGTTCCATGCAAGAGGGGGTTTTTAAGTGCCTTTAATTTCCAGCTGCAAACCCAATAAGCTGCCAGAAGGCGGACACCACTGAACACAAGGGGTTAATGGCCTTGCTAAAGAAAATGATACACATAATTTCCTTTTATCATAAAACAATACGTTTATTATTTTCTGTATATCTGTTAAAGGGCACGGCCTTCTGAGTGGAAAACAAAACACAGCTTGGTCACATGTTTATTTGCTTCAGCTACTCCCTTTCCCTTCTGATAAATAATCAAACATGCCATCCAGAAAAAACAAAACCAGTGAGCTGGGAAATTTGATGGTCATCAAATAGACTAAGATACCAAGAAAAGCAGCCCACTGTTCCCACAGTGAGTTTTCTGCCCCACACCTACACTAACATCTGAGTAAATAACTTCAGTCACTCTTTCCATTTTCCCCATGCAATTACTCCTACTGTTAAACAAATTGTCCTTAAGGCAGTTGCAAACACCATTTTTTTTTCTGCAAAGTAGAACAACTTCTGAACATTAAAAAGCCAGACTAGCAATATATTTTAAAAATATGTTTGTTGTACTTGCGGTTTGGCTGAACACACAGCTTGATTTCTTTCTCTCCTGCTCTCTTTTCTAGGAAGATGGGGGTTTACAGTTTAAAATTTTAAAGTGTATTTGGATCTCGGAGAAGCAGGAAAGCCTCGAGGAGGATGGGTTTTCTCCATAGGGCAGGCAGCATATTTTCCATTTTCTCTTACGTTTCACGCTACATGAGTACCATGAATGCTTACCAAAAAAAAAGTTACCTGCTATTTCAGTGGACTTTTGATGGGAGAGAAAGAACCGAGAAATATCAAGTAGTTTTTTAAGCCACTTCAACAGAGAGGGAAAAATCCAGCATACATGTTGCAACACGGATTACCCAGAGGATCTACGCTATCTTCCAACAACCCCTGAAGACCATTCATACAACAATCATTAATACTGAAAAACTGCAGAGAAAATCCCTCACGTGAGAAGTTAACAACCATTACCCGGTGTGAGCACGCTTTCCCTTTCCTTTTGTAGTACCAGAGGTCTAAACAATAGTAATATGAATGAGATAATAGCCATGCTTGTCTCAGCAGCCTGATTTTTATTAGCATGAAATTGGTACAAATATTAGCAAGGCTGGTTCGCAAGTGGTGCCGGAGCCACGATGCAAACAATTTGCGGAAAACAAAAAGCAACTTGGCTGGCTTGCACCTCTCTCTTTTGCTGCCCATAACAGCAGCCACGTTTCCTTTTTTGGGGGGGGTTGGGTTGGGGCTTTTTTGCCACTTGTGCAAGCGTGAGGAGAAGCCGCAGCACCCAGCGAGCAGCACGGACAGTGACACACGTCTGCTCCCGCTCCAGGGGGACATCGCAAGGCGGCGGGTGCCCCGAAAGAGGACTTAGTCCTCACCACGGTTCTGTGAAGCCGTGCCAAAAAACCCACCCTCGTTGTCAACACCACAGTAAACAACCTGAACCGGCTTCTTTTGCTTTAAACCTAAGCAATTCCCCTCTCCTGCGCTGCCAAGCTGCCCGCGCAAGGCAGCGAGTTAAAAGTTCAGCCCTGCCTGCACGCTCCTTTTCTCTGAGCGCTTGCAGAGAAAATGAAGAGTTTAACAGAGTAAGCTCTTACTGTCTGCCTTTAGATTTCCGTCTTCACGCTGGAGATGTGTTTCTGGCTGTTTCTGTGAAGCGGGGGCTGAAGAATGGTAAAAAGATGTTTGAATAAACAGGAAGTGCTGTGCAGCCGGAGCGCAGGCTGGAGGGAGACGGCGCTGGAGCACTGCCCTTCGCCGGCAGCCACCGGGTCTCTGCCTCCACAGTAGCAACCTCTGCTTTTACTAAATGACAAAGAAACCGCAAAGCATTCCTTCCCTAATTCTTCCCTTGCGAAGCGGCGAGATCGGCTGGAGCTCGCAGGTAATCTCGAAGTTGGGTTTAGCACTACACGAGGCGCAAAAACCTAGCAATTCTGCGTTATTAAATTCCCCCTGTCTGTAAGCAGAAACATGCAGAACTAATTATGTCCCCAACTAGACCAAACAGCGGCAAAAAGCACACCTCGCTTCTGCATCTAGACAAATTCATATTTGCACATAAGTTCAGCCAAGCTTGACTTTCCTACCCCTTAACAGTGCTGTAACTTGCTCTTAAAACCAGCTTGCGAGGCTGGCCAGGCTTCAGAGCTATTTTCTCTAACTGCATGAATTGAAATATAAACAACCACCCAAAAAATGCAACTTGTCTCGGGCGCAGGACTTGCATCCAGCATCTCTGAAAGCATGCGTTTAGCATCCAGGCAGATGCTTTCCCTTCTTCGTCGTCTCCTTCCCCTCCCTAAAACAAACTACCTATTTAACTCAAGATGACTAACTAACCGTCTCCCCACCCAATTATCAAAGCCCTGTCTTCTGTCATATTGGTGACATGACACAGATATTGTCAAGAAAAAGTAAACTGGGGCTGGCACTCAAAGGCAGCTCGTGAAGAGATGAGCAGTCGAACAGCCATATTCAATAAAAAAGAAGAACAGGATTCCTTTAGAAAATGTATTGCTGTTGTGGCAACGTGCTGCTGCCGCTGAAGGGACTGATTTGTTATTTAGCATGTAGTCTTGGACTGTCTGTCATTCTGGGTGCTAATGCTCTGCTAAAATAACTCATTGGGAGCTGTCAGTGGGATGTTTACATAGGCCCCCAATCTTTTCTTCATACAAGGAAATTTTTTACTGGAATTCATCTTCTTTTGATCTCACATTCAAAGCAACAGCAGCTTGATAGACATGCAAGTCTGAAAGCAAATCCAGACGCTGAAGATAAACCGCCAGAGTATGACAGGCAGGAGCATCTAAAGCTTATAAAAATGAAGAGAACAGCATGTCGTCTGAGTATTACAATAGCAGAAATCAAGAGACATATTAGGTGGAACTGATCAGCCACAAAAACAGTTCAAAAGGCAGATCATAGAAACAGAAGACTAAGCTAGGAAAAAAAAAAAAAATTGGAAAGATCTGCTTTACAGAGGCATCACCTCCTTTCTGAGTACCACAGCATTTCCGCTCCAGCATGTAAACTTACGGGGGAAAAGAACAGGTGGGCTTGTGCCGTCTTCTACTAACTCAGCAGTTCTTACCTTCAACTCACCAATTAATTCGCCGAGTGTACGTTTCAATTACGTGTTATTCAAAGTGAAATAAAAATACGACACTGTGCCACTTGCGTCTAAGCCCAGCCCTCCAAAGCACCACAGGGATGGGGAATCTGTGCTCCTTCATTAGGAAACAGGGGAATCGCATCCCCTCCCAAGGTGCAAGAGGGGCCCTGGCCTCAGGCCCTGCCGCCATTTTGGCTCGTACATCTTTCAAAGGGCTGAATCTTGGGATGCTCTTGAGCTCTGCCTCTCTCACTGGTGCAGAAATATTAGTTCAGAAGATAATTTTCTTTAAATTGAATTACGTGTGCCACGGAGTCCACTGCTACGTACTGAAGGCGACACTTGCCGGGAAACAATTGCTGAAACTTTCTCTAGAAACCCATACATTTTTAATTTTTCTTCCCCAAATAAGCTTCTTATTCTAATTGAAGTCAGCAAATATAATGAAAAAGTAATTCTCAAACAATTTTGTACTTAGAGCTGTTTGTTAACAAACACTGAATGAGCAGCAGTGTTAGGTTAAAGGGCAGCAGGATTCCACATTATAATTTAGCCTGCGGTTATTTCTGATTAAGAACACCCTCCGGGACAGCAAAGCAAGATCTTCTTTTGCAGCAGGCATAGCTTTTAAAATTAGCCTCTTTTCTCCATAATAAAAACCAACAGGAAAACTGTGGATTTAAAACTGTATTAACCAATTTGAAGTGGGTACAATCAGTTTATGTCTTGCTTTCTGCAAAACACCATTCCCTGCCTTAGTCAAGTTACAAATGTAAAAATGCTTCCTGGATTCTGAAACTGTTGTAAGAAAGTCACCTTCTGTCATGCTTATGTAGCTATCTAATGTGCTAAAGGCTGATTATTTATCTTTAAACTGTACTAGTTTAATCTTTTAAGGTCACCACTAATCTGCTCCAACCTTTTAAAAAATAGCAGCTTTCAAGACTTACTGCTGGAATCACTAAACTCAACGTTGAATGTCACTGTAACGGATACATTAGCCAGAATGAGTGCAGTTTTACAATGTAAACACCAAATATAAATCCCCACCTAAATGAGAAGAAAAATATGATCTCCATGCCAGGAGAAATGTCAGTAAATAAGACCAACGCCGTATTATTTCACACAAATACCGTTCCAAATCACGTTGCTATTTCTCTCTCCTCCTCCCTTCCCAGTGCAAAACAGGCAAAACTTGGGTATAATTTAAAGGATCATTAGGTCCTTTTTCTTTGTCTTTTCCCTTTCACAGCAGCAACTTTGCATGCCTGCTGCAAAGCCTCACGACTGCATTTGGAAGTCGCTGCAAGTCCAAACCCCCCCTCGCAGGTTATTCGTGTGCTGCACAGTGGCCCTTCTACAGTCTCCATTTTTCTTTTCTCCTAGACTTCTTCTGGACTTGAATGTCACAGTAGACCTTGAATGTGAAATGGCTTCAAGCTAATTGCTTTAATTGCTTGAAGATGTGCAGGCAGGTGAAACCTGATCCCCTTGGCCATTGTAGAGACCAGGAACAACACAGGAATGTTTACACAGTGGTTTGAGTTTAATAGACAGTAGAGCTGAGTTTCAGACAGCTAGCAAAAACACAGCTAATAGGTGACCTCTTAATGTAGTCCTCCTTTTTAAAAACAAAATACAATTTCATTTTATACAAGGCAATGTCCCTAAATGCCAAGGTTATCTGCTTGACTTTTTGAGTGAGCATGCACTGCGTTGCACCTGACATTTATACCAGAAACTCTATCCTGAATGCATTTCCCTCTACCTTAAAACAAAAAGCACTTTATGTGTCAGTCACCTTACAAACAGATTAGAGCTGGATGGGGTTTCCTAGTAAAGTGCAGTCATTTTAATTTAAAATTGAGTGGTTTTCACCACTGTCATACTCCTTTTGCCCTGAAAACACATGGCAGGGGGTGTAACCTGAAACACTGCATCCCTGCATCCCCTCACCTGGGCACTCCCACCCTCCCAGTGGGGACCAGCACAAGCCCTCGGTGGGGGCTTCTGGAAAGGCAAAGTACAACTTTTAACGACTTTTACTGCTTTTCCAGAGCTTCCAGTACATTTGCTACACACCATGAAGATACGGACTGGCTGCGATGCACTTTTCCAAAGGCGCAGCTTGGTTTCATGCACGGCACAAATTCAGCAGCTCTTCCTCAGGCAAAACTCCTCCTGGCTGAGAATTGCAGCATTTGGGGTCACTGAGAATCAGGCTTGCTTTCCAAGAATCATGAGGTAAGTAAAACACACTTGAAACCAGCCAAAGACTGGTGAGCAGGTATAGCACAGGAGTAGAAAACAAAGCTGAAAGAGTGATTTTGGCAGTAGCGGTAGCATAAAGGTATTCACTGTAGGTCTAGTCCAAGAAACAAACACTGAAACCAGGTAATACCTAATAGTCACTTTCCTGGCACCGGCACTTTGAGTTTTGTTGCCAATCTTAAAAACTGGTTAAAATCGCTTGCATTGGGTGAATATTAGCAGGGAAATGACATGTCTTACCTCCCAGACAAATAGGAATAAATAAACTAGCATTTATGTAGGAAGGAAAAAAGGAAGGCAGTCTGAAGAACAAGACTGGAAAATGCACAGAGGCAGAGGAGGGGAAGCCCAACTAGACTGTATTTAGTACCAACGAGAAAGGAAAACAACTCCCAACCCCACAGCCCTGCAAAAGTAAAGGGCATTTCCAGTCTGATCTTTGCAATTCTGCTCAGAAAGTTTCAAATTCTCGAGTACCTTATGCTGAAACTACCACCCCCCTGGGCAGAAGCAAACAGAAGCAGGAGGAAGGCTGCTCCAGCCGCTTCTGGATACAACCGTGGTTCGCAGGAAGACAATAGACGCTGGTTGCTGTGCTCTACCTTGCCTGTTACTCCCAATCCTCAGAAGCAAATGAGTAACTGATCTTAAATAATACAGAACAAAGGGAACAATAGGAGCTAGAAAGCAAGCCGGGATACTTGGGAACATGCCTCTTTCTGTTGAGAGACAATCTCACCAGCACACACCCACGTACTGAGTTGTTGCCCTGTGTCCCCCCACATCCAAAAAGCTCAACTTCCAGCAACCATGGGGTTTTAATATATTTTTTTGGGACCCCCCCCCCAAAAGAGGGGGAAAAAAAAAGTTCAGAATAGAAAAAAACCCCCACCAGTGTCAATTTAAAGATTTAGTATAAACTAGTTCAAGCCTGTGGGAGGAACGCTAAGTGGAAAAAGTAAACATGGTCCCCCCAAGTAGTTCCCCTGGAAGCCGGGGCCGCAGCCAGTGCCTGGTACCGCCGGCTGCCCCCGCGCCTGGGGAGGTCAGCCCAGCTATGCTAAACTGACAGGTTCAGTTTACAGCAGGCCAGCACTTTGTTTGGATATACTGGCCTTGCTCACCGCCAGCTTAACAACAGATGGCTAGAAAACTTTCATTATGTTGCAGAGGGCTGAACTGCAAACAATCGGGGAAAACTGTGAAAAGTTTAACTCTCTGCAAGCCGAGCGAGGAGGCGCTCGCCTCGCCAGCCAGCTTCCCGCTCCTGCCCTGGGCTGTATGCCTTTAAATTAATTAAAGCGGGATGGGATGATTAATCATACCTGGGTATGGTCCTGGGGATGCTTGAAAAAAAGAATTTGCGATTTGACAAGGTCATTTCAATAAAAGTAGCATTCCAGAAGAAAATGGACTTTGACGGATTGCAAAGCTGATTTTAAACCTTCCTCAAGCCTGTGGCTTCAGGAAAGTTATAGAAAGTTTCCGCAATAATCCCCCAATTGGGGTTTATTGAGAGCTTTCTGATGAGGGTTCTTCCATCTCCAGAAACAGAGCCTCTGTCCCTCCAATTCCCACTTCAAACTTTCGCACTTGACAGCAAGAGAAGGCTGCCAAATAATCTAACACGCAGATCTGAATGTGATTTATCCAAATCTGTGTATAATTTAAATATTCATTAAATTGATTTGATTCACATGCACCCTAATATCTTTTAACACTCTAAGGCAGGTTATAAATGCACCTTCTGAGGTTTAATTCAATTGACAATCTTATATACATCTCATCACTGGAAATGCATTATTTTATATTATTCAAGAAATGAACGAATCTGTTTTCCACAAATGTATTTTAAAAGCGACTCTTTCCTGTTATTGAAAGAAAATTGTGTTTATTACTCCTTTAGCATAGTGTAAACTCATAAACGTCAACAGAGAGTACAAGGAAAACTGTCAACTAAATATTGTTTCCTTCATGAGCTGCTCTTCCAAGTCAATTACGCCTTTCAACTTCTGGGGCATTGTATGATAAACTGGCAGTAAAAATCATTCACATTAATATACCATGGTGCCTTGCCTGCAAAAGGTAATTAAAGAAGTAAATGACTCATAAGAATAGACATATTAGCTGCAAAATGAAAGGCAACTGAGCTGCCACATGAAAATATGTACCATTAAGATACTGCATTTTCATATTCCTGTAATCAGCTTCAGTAGACTAATGCTTATTTAATCCAGTTCTCTGCTAAGTCCATCAACAACTGTTTTTTGCTGTTTTCTCCTTGACTGAACATTATGTGTGCAGGTTTGGAATAAATACTGCAATAAGATTTTTGCATAGTCAATTGAAGAACAGGTTTTTTATCTTTTAAAAACTATTTTTCTTTCCTACAAGAGGAATACAGAAGAGAAGAATATCAAGAAAACCCCCATTTTCTGGGGTTCTTTCAGTGCCGATACGCTTTGAGTGAAATATATACCCCATTGCACCATGCACCATTTTGATTCCTGAAACTATTAGCAGGAAAAGCAACCTAACGACTCCATCTTCCAACTTTCCTATTCTTCACGTAGGAAACGCTTTGCCTTGTTAATGCAGGTTGTCGTTAGGGTTGGAAAAATCAGACTTGATTTTCACAAATCTTTGAGGCAAGGCGGGGCAAGGAGAGGAGCAGGCACTGCTGGGTTTATGGAGGAGATGGAGATGCAGGCTGGGGAGCCCGAGGGGCATCACCCTCTGACGACACACATCTCAGTGACCTGCCCTCCCTAGCCCTGACTTTTCGAAAGCTTCAGGTGACAAAAGACTCAAACTTCAAACCCACACAGACATCATCCCAGCATTCCACCCTGGCAGAGGGACCACAAAGCTCAGTGCTGACATGCTCCTGATTTTTGGGAACAGCCTTCGCTGGGAGCTCACCCTGCCTTTGGGCGATGCGTGGTGCACATCGTGGGCCACCCCTGCTCTGTGGCCATCACATAAACACAAGCCTTTTGGTAAAGGGTGTTGGGTTTAACTTCCCAAGCTGTGTCCTTCTTCTCCCAAGGGGTTGGCAGGGAGATGGTAAAATTCAGAGAACAAAGTACACTTGTCTCCATCCTCCAAAATAACACCCTGCAAAATACTCAAACATTTATAACTCATCCTGTTTGCAAGCAGTAATTAAAATATTCTTTTCATCACAATAATAGCTCTGTAAGGCCAAGATCCAAACTGTTTTTGACTGCACAGCTACCACAATTACTTCATTTTCTAAAGTATGGGGTGGAGTTAACTCTAGTATCTCAGCTATCACTATGGTGTGACTGTTGACAAATGCTGACTTTTCTAAATGGCAGATGCTGTGTATGTACTATCCATCCTTTATTTATTGTGCCCAACAGAGGTTTATCCTTGCAAAAAGAGATCTTTCAATAAAATTCTGAACACAGTGCTTTGGAACCTGCATTATATGTTGCTTATTTATCACTATCAGTACAAAATAGTGTAAGACTTAAAATGTAGGATCAATCATTATTAAAACTGTATTATTGCTTCTCCATTTGAGCAGACATCACTTTGTACCCACAATTAATGAGCTCTAGTCCTTTTTCTAATTAAGGAACAAAGGTTCTTGTGTGCAGAGTATAGAGTGACACTGTCTAGAGAACACACATTTAAATAGAAGAGAATCCTTCTAATTACCTTAAAATAGGATTTTTCATATCCAGGAATATAATAGGATCAAGAAATTAGAACATTTCCAACAGCATTTACAAATAAGTCATTACAAAACACTGTTAAAAGGTAATAATACATCCCTAAAAATAACAGGACCTTATGGAGACTAGTGCCTAACACTTCCATATTTATGTAATTAACCTTTGAGCACTGATACAGGGAAAATGCAACACAGAAATTATTTTATATGTTTGTATATGTAGAGACAAATCCAATAAAATGAGGAGTCGGCTATTAGAGCATAAAACACTTCAGGCTCGTGCAGATTAGGATCCAAACACGTAATTAAGAAAGTCAGAAAGGTAACCTCGCTTTATCCAGTAATTAGGGCTGTTAGAAATAGGATACTGTCTCTTAAAAGTGTTACAAATATACCTCACTACTAAATAACCTGCACTGCTGGGAAAGTATACTTGCTATCAAGGGCAAAGCTGCTATACACTGAGGTAACAGTAAATGACAGACTGTTGTTCAAGTCCATTAGCTGCTATGTGATAGGAGCACATTCACTAGCACACGACCTGTGAAAAATCTTAGATCTCTTTAAATCTTTGAATTGGATTGCTGCATTAATTCTTAAGAACTGCAATCCTTCAACCAAGTCAAATTACCCTCATTAACAGGGGAAAAACTGCCTCTGCAATAAGTTAAAAAAAAAGATATTTATTACCTATAATCACTTTCACGTACTTCACCTGGAAGTGTGACAAACTGGGACAACAACTTCAGAGGCTGGCACCAGTTCAGCTGCTGGTGGGGACGGGACGGAGGGGACGCGTGCGCCGTGCACGCGTAGCTGCCTGTGCATGTGCGCGCACATTCCTGCGCCGACATTTAGCGTAAATAAATGTGCTTCTTGGGGGAAAAACCTCAATGAATGTTCTAAGAAAAGAAAAATCACTAAGAATAAGCACAGGCACTGAAGCGATCTGTGTGTGTGCCACTGAAATAACCGCAAAAGAGGAGGGGAAATTCTTCAGTTATTCAGGGCTTGATTAGAACACTACTTCATAATTAGGCATGTTACAAGTATTGTCATCAACCAGAAAATTCATGTACTAACTAAAAGGTCTCAGAAGCTGGCTCAAGCCTTCTATTCATTAACAACATCTGCTATTAATGTTTAGCCCTCATAAACATGCACAAAACGTTCAGCATTCAACAAAGATTAAAAATAAATATTTTGTTGTCCTATTTTATCCGTGTGGCGATCTGTGCGGTTCTGTGAATATTGAGAATTGCTAAAACGGCCATAGAGATAACAGACAAATATTTGGTCTTTGTTGGAAAGAAGATATTTCTTTCTCCAGTCACTGCTTCTCTACACTTCAGATGTTATAGCTTCCGAGCCAGGCCAGTGCAGCACAATAAACAGCAACGCAGACATACACATATACATACACCTATACGACGGTATGAATCATTTATTTTAAAGGTGAAACTCCCTGGAACAACTTTCAGGCTGAGTGTTTCAAAGGACCCTCTGTTTAAATTTTTTCTAATTTAAAAATGAGCGTTCCTGGGACGAAAGATTCAGTGTGAAACGGGGAGCTGAGTAAGTCCAGGATCCAGAAATGAGAAACAGAGCGTTTCAACTCCATTTTACTGCTGTGAGTCCAGATGAGAGCCCTGATCTCGCAGTCAGATCCTAATGGGCAGATCTTTGGAAGGGTCTTTGGAAAGACTCATTTCTACCACTGTGGTTTAATGTAAGCGTAGCAATCTGCTTGTGCAGGCTCATTTACAGCGCAGAGACAGAGCTAAGTGGTGAGCTAATGCGACCCCCTAATGACTCCTGCAAACGCATCAGGACATCCTCAGTTCCCGGCCCTCTTCCCGCGGCCGGGTGTTGGCAGCTCACGTCCCTGCCTGTCCCCACCTCGGCTCCCAGGGGCAGCCCTGGGCACTGGAGCAGCAGCTGGGCAGGTCCCCCAGCTCCCTGCCTTCCCTGCCTGCTCCCCCCTGCCCACACACGCACACACCGACCCGGCCACTGTCTCCATGCAAGCTGACCCCCGAGTCTCTGCAGAGTCCGTGGTACCAGCATCAGGCGGGTGAAGATCCAGCCTATACTCATCTGACCATAATATTTTTAATTTGCAGTAACGCCAAAATACAAACCAAGCCACAAAAGTAATGAAAAATACAGCTCTTTTTGTCTTCAAACATGACATTCATGGCGGATTCACTGTCTGCATGTTGCAGCACGCTCTATTCTTAGCACCGTGCCTTTTAAAGTTAGGCCCATTATTTTCTACGGTGTATCAAGATCAGTATGTATAACATATGCCATATTGTTGACACTTCCCTGGATGTACTGCATGCCATATGCCTAAAGCACTAAAAGGGGTGATGAACAGAGTGGCAATACTGAAAGGAGAACAAGATACACTGAGCATGTTGAATGAATTCAGTTATATAATTCAGCCAATAAGGGTTTCCATACATTTAACAATCTTCTTCCCCCCCCCCCCCTTTTTTTTTTTGCCTCCCTTGTATAAAAATGAATTTAACAACTTTCTGCTGTGAAAAGTTAACACGCTGGACACGTATTCAAAGCAAACATTTAATCACAGTGGGCCCACCAGCTCTAAAAAGTATACATGTAAAGATAGATCATATATAATCACACCAATAAAACAAACAAAAAAGGACGATTCATACATTTTAGCAATAAACTAAAAAAATAAAACATACAGTTCTGCTCCTGCTTCTACTTGTCCTTTATTTTACCTTTCATAAATCTATACCCCAAGTCCAATTCCTAGAACTAGGGAAGATGTCATCTTGCCCATCTTTAAAGGTTTATTTACTAGTTTCCTCACTAAGAATTATTATTTGAAGAACCCAGAAACTAATGCTCTCTTACACTACAGTATTTTTGTCCAAATCTTCTGGAACGGATTATAAAATTGAAATGTAAGAAGGAACACAGGCGAGCTATATTTATAACAAGAATTCTGCTCTTCAGCATCTGATACATACACATGTGTATCCTCATTTCTATGCCATCCCTCTGCACACTTTAATGGGTACACTAGCTGCATACTCGTCATTAAAAAAAGAAAAAAAAAAAAGGAACTGACTCATCACTGAGAACAGTTTTGACAGTACTTGCATGCAGAGCCCTGGCAGAAAGGTTCAAGCTATTTGGCTCACTGTTTGCGACCAGCTACAAATGACGTACCTTGGACTGAATGAATAGTCGGGAAAAACAAAAACATGCAAACTCTCAGCACGGGTACAGGTTGGTTACACAGACTAACCCAAGTCTAATCTGCAAATTTAGTCCTTGGAGCTATGTGCTACCTGGAGGAAGGAAAAGATCAGGGATGTCTGGAAAGCAGGTACAAGAAACTCCTACCAAGTTTCCACTGCCGAGACACTGAAAGGGTCCCTGGGAAAAGGGAAGAGCATTGCAGAAGAGCTCTGTGTGCACACAGGACACTTCCCGGGGGAGCATCCTGGCTGGCACCAAGTGCAGGGGGATGCGTGGGGAAGCAGCCTGCAATCGTGGCATACAGGGAGCATGGCTCTGGAGCTAAAGATGCCCTGCAAAGCCGAAGCTTCCCCGTCCTCTGTCATCAGTGCCACCACACACCCAGAGGCATTAGATCTGTGGATCAAAGGGGCTATGAGAGGATAAGGAGAATCCATTTTCATTTCAAAACATGAAAATTCTGGCACAGGAGATCACTAAATAAGATCAGTTCTGTTATGTTTCAGTGGTGTGCTGAAGGGGAATGTTGCATTTTAAATGTACACACACATATGTATTTATTTGAGTAAGCAACATCATTAGCAGCATAAAACAACGTAAGAGGAACATGGGACTTTTGTTAAAGTGGAAGGCAGAATCCTCCTCATCAAAAACATCAAAGAAGAAGAACACATGCTGATGTTTAAAAACAGTCTATGTCTAATAGAGAACATCAAGACTTAAAAAAAACCCCAACAAACCCCCCCCTTGCTTTATGCTATTTTCCTTAGAAACAAACCTAGCATTTACTGCTGACCGGGAATGAGCTGTCACTGCCAGTTCAAAGCACTGGTTGTATAATCCACTAGTGAGTACTCAGATAAAAATTCATATACAGAAATTTCACATTGTCAAAATTAGGACAAGTGGAAGTTTTGTGAGTGGAAACACTTGTACTTTATCAGTATTAGGCCAGAAGGTAAAGGGGGGCATATGTCCCGAAAAATTAGAAAAGGAAAGGGTTTGGATGGGCATGCCAGCACCTGCTCTGGTCCTGTTCTGAGTTTTCTTTGGGGGAAAACAAAACAAAGCAAAGCAAAGCAAACCAAAAAAAGCTTTATCTTACAAAAGCCATGACTGTACAGCTATTTGCACGGGGAATTGGTGAAGAGGCATCACCTCCTGTCAGCATCCCTGGGTTTGTACTTTTAGTACATTACACTTGGCAACGTGACATCAAGTAACGGAGCAAAAAAGCCTTTTACCTTCTGGTCTCTAACTAAGGGCTGGTCCAAGCTGAGTATAGCCAAACTTTCAACTAGCTGTCGGCAACGTTAGTTTGATGGACTTCATCCAGTTCCTTGTGGACTACTGTCCATATTAGGAAAAAATCCCCACTTGACATGAGCACTGGGATCCAGCCCTATCCGCAGACACCGGCAGCATTACAGATTTTTCCTTGGAAGCCAGGTTGAGACACAAGGACCACAGCCATGCCAATGGGCCCATGATCCTTCCTAATTAAGTTTCATATAAGGCAAGAAACAATCCTACCAGGGCTCATTAAAACATCTCCTGTGCTTGCACTGTAAAAAAACCCACACAACAACACACAGGCAACAAAAACAAAAGTAAAAAAATCCCCTAACCCACCCTGTGGTGAACTTTGTTTCCTTTTTCGTGCAGTGCTGGTGATGTTCGCAGGAGAGCTCAGAAGGGTAAAAGGGCATCGCTAACATGGCAGCTATTTAATTCCACCAGGCAGATCCCTGAGACCTGTAACGAGCGTCTGCTTCCTACCCATCAGGCCATTAATCACCGAGACTCCTAAAAGGTTCAATTCATGTGCCCACTCAGAGAACTCACGAGATGCCTGATAGTCATATGTCATTTGAGAAGGGAACAAAACTGTATTCTTCTCTGAACTGATGTAGCTCCTATTACCAAGAGACTCTCCCCCTTGGGAGCAACCAGAAGAGAGAAATGAAGGAGAGCTGACTCAAAGCTCTGCCTCGCAAAGACACATAATTGATGGAGAAGGGGAAGAGAGTTATAAGGAATCTGCCACTACCCTTATTTTGCCAATCGTCTGGGGAATTGGTGAAAGGATTTTGAAAGTGGTGAAAAAAAATCTTCAACTTTTAATAGATACACCCTAGACAGACAGACTGCCCTCCTCCTTGGATAAGAGCTTGGCAAAAGCAAAGGAGGTTTTTGCCATCCTAAAATTAGACCATTTCTACTGCTGATTAACTTCACTTTTCTTGGGACCCTTTGAGCAGCTGGAGGTGATGCCTAGGTGCCATGTGTGCTCGCAGATCCTTTGCTTCCCTTCATAACCACTGCTTCAAAATCTCAATCCTTATCTACCGATGCTCTTAAAAGTCTGGAAGCCGCCCACCTGGGAGCCACGTCCAGCTCCTTACCACTGCACAGCACCCATGAGCCCAAGCACTAATGCACTGGGGTCCCGGGTGTCTGGGGGACCCAGGCTCGGTCTCACTCGGGACACGACAGCAGAGAACCGGGGGTAAGCTGACCCCTCCACACACTGCCTCCCCAGACTGGGCTGAAACATGACACATATATATATCGTTTGACAGTGCCATTTCCTGGAAATGACAGCTGAAAAGAAAAGAGTACAAAAAAGGGAAATACATACTTTCGCAGCTTAAAAAAAATACGGTCATATCGCTCTGCATTTGGTGGAAAATTGAGAAAGAACAAGCCATCGGTTATCCTGCTCTCTTGCTGCTTCTTACTGCTTTTCTTCATTTAATTACTGCTCTATCAGGTAAACTAATAGATAAAACAGACCAAAATATTAAAACCTAAAAGCACCTCAGCAATCGTTTTACATCCTCATTAGTTTTCCTGGAAATAGTCCATGCCTCAATAGAAATGTTATCCACATTCTTCCTCCCCCACCCCCCCCACCCCACCCCCACCCCCCAATTCAGCAACAACATTTTTTGACTCAAACTAGACAGTGAAACTAAGTTTCAGGCAGCCTGGCATATTCACTGCCACTCGATACTTTATCTTTCTCACTGGCACCTTTTGATCTCTGAGGCTGTGGAAACACTAAGCTGAACTGATCTCCTGCTGTAATTCATAATTACCAATTCACAGCATTTTTCAGCACTCTGTAGATGCCAGCCTGCCGCTCAGGAGTTAGCATACAATTGAAAAATGCTGAAATTTGTTAGCCAATTGCGATTTTTTCAAAATTTTCCCCATTCCTCCTGAGTGCTACAAAAACCGTATTGAGCTGCTGCTGTTACCGGAGAGCCAACTTGGATGCTTGGTGCTGCACAGAGCAAAGAGAAGGCAGAGGGGCTGCTTTCAAAGGGTTTACAACATTGAAAAGGGGTTTATGATACATAAACATCCCTTCTCAGGTTCAAAAATCCTCTTTTTCCATTCAGCATCCCCATTACCCCTACTGGTTTCATCCGCCTGCAGCTGCTCCCCAGCAGGCAGATACAAAAGGTGGCTCTATGGGTAACAGCCGTGCTCAGCCCTCATCTCTTGGTGTGAACTCGTCACCACGATGATCTCGCTCCAACTCAGGAGAAATGCAAACGGCCACCGTGGGCCACAACTCGGTCCCAGCCCAAACTGCAGAGGGGGCAAAGCTGCCTGCACGGAGGCTAATGGGGTCGTCCCAGCGGCCACCTTTGTACCCAGCACACAATCTTGGCTATTGTTCTACGGTCATGAAAAATTAAGCTGGACGGTTAAAATTTCCCACTCCGAGTTTTGGTATGAGGCCCCGTAGTATATTTTGCTCTTGTGGCTTACCTATGGGACCTTGAGCAAAGGAAGTCCATGCTGGGAGTGAATGTAAAATATGGGACTGTGCGGGCTGGAGAGAAAGTCTTAACCAGAAGCATTTGAATTAAAATGTTTCACCAGAGGCTTGATTCTTCATTAAGCTTGTGCCCCAGGTTCGCTTGCAAACTACTAGCAATACACACCCCCTCTGAAATGATCTTAAAAGTCCTTCAACGAAATTAAAAAGCCTCTTTTCCACCACTGGGATTTTATAGACAGGGCAACTAAAGCACAGAGATGAGAAGAGTTCACACTGGAAACAATATTCATGAACTACAGACAAGGAGTCTTGAATGTTTAAAAGTAGAATTAGATGCAAGAAACCTTCTCTCTGGTTGCTTACCAAGCATAACTAAGCTCAAACACTTTCTGCTGCTCTCTTCAATATAATCAGTGGATTTACAAATTGGTAAATCCTTGTATTCAATTTTTGGTGCGGAAAACAAAACAAAAAATGCTTCTTTTAATCTTTAAACAACCGTAAGACACCTCTACAGAAACATTTCAGTATTTCCCTGTTGGGCAGGGAAGCATGCCAAAATACTAACATCCCATCAGCTACAGCCTGGCTGTGCTGCAGGTTAACACTGCTCACAAGTCCTCCAAACAATCATGTGCAAAGAGAGACTGTTCTCACTCCAAAATCCCAGCCTGAAATAGTCCCCAGACTTTGGAGAAGTTCAGGTCCAGATCCACATCCACATTTTGCATCTCAGGTTTGTATCTAAACCAAATATAAGGATTCTCTTGACTTCTTCCAAAGAATAGTCTTTTAAGACATAAGACTCAAGAACCAATAAAAAAGGTAATTTAACAATATCTCTAGTGTGTCACCAATCATTTAAAGGGCCTTGGGGCTGCTGCATTCCCACTACAGTACAGTAGCTTTCCCACCCTGCTGGTTTTCAATTGACACCCTCTGTGTTGATTTTTTTTCCAACTTAAGCCTGATGGCATTTTTTAAACTTCCCCTCACAGCTGATGTCCTCCGCTCATACCACCGCTGGGTCCCAGCAGCACTGCCGTGGGCAGGACCAGGGCAGGGCACGGCTCTGCTGGAGCCCACAGTGGTGGGGCAAGGGGTCTTCCCCTCCATACCACCCACAGCACAAGGTTCAGGAGAAGGGAGAAAATTAAATTTAGATGTAAGAAGCCAAAAGAGGGGAAAAAGGAGAAAAAAAACCGCAAAAGGCTGTTGATCAGGATCCCATAGCAATAACTAACCTCACTTGTTGCCAGGGCATCCACCACTTGCTGACTAATCTGAGTTTTTCTTGCAAAAAAGGCAACAAGATTGACCCTTGTGGACATTTTACCAGTCTAAGCCTGAAGACTGCTTCGAAGACATGAGTATCTGAGACAGGGGAAATGCTCCCTTCATCTTCGCTTGGGGTGAGCAGGATTGTCATCAATTCGTTCTGATTTTCAGAAATTTTGGGCACAGCCCAAAAGGCCACAAATCGCTCACTGACAGACCTGCAGCACCAAGGGTGCCACCAGCACGCTAGCCCGTGACATCACGGCTCCCACCCCGCTGCTGCTGCGCTCGGTGGTGAGCACAGGACAGGCATATCTACCCCTGAACGGCTGCAACCTCTAACAATTTCTGTATGGTCCATTACTCCATCAAACACAACTGTCCTGGCCCCCCACCTTGGTTTCCGATGCAGAACAGCAGTGGGTGTTATTAACAGAAAAGAGCAGCGGGGAGGAAAGGGGTGGAAGACCACCACTTAAAATACACTTAACCTACTGCAAGTGAAATTAATAGTCATAAAAATTAAACTTGTTCAAAAAGTTTTCCTTTGCAAATACCTATAGCATATACTCTACCACCAGAGTCAGTAATAAGTTTTCAAATGGATAACGGCTAAATGAATGTATCTGCTAAAGGAATCATTTTTTTTGTGCACTCTGAGGTTATGTGTTTAGCAGGCTTCGATACTTCAATGAAAAATTGAGGTGGCAATGATTTGCAGACTAAATTAATGTTAAATACTTCAAAGAACTGGACAAACAAGTCAGCAGCAAAAATTTTATGGGTTCACTTCCTTCAAGGGAACTTAAAGAGCCAGCATTTTATTGCTGTGAATTCGAGTCACTCCTTTTACCCCTCAGCATCTGTTTGAAATATGTAGTAGACAATTGCTTTTTTGGCTCTGACTCAGGTGGTTGAAATACAGGACAAACAGACTACTGTATATAAGCTTTCCTCCAGCAATGAAAATTTTTATTAACTCTCTTGCATAGCAAACTCGGCTGCCTAGCTTCCAATCCCTATAGAATCATCAAGGAATGTGGCTAGTTATTAATTCTGGTGGTCAAGCATGGGGTGGATATGCTGAGACTTGTCTGCAATATGTAACCTCACATTTGAAAAAAAAAAAAAAAAAGAGGAAAAAAGCTACAGAGGGAAGGAAAAAAATAAATGAGTTCTGTTTAGTTCATCATTCATATGTGTAAAATTCCAAGTTAAATACCAGCTCTGTACATAAATATGTCAGCCTTGTCAAACGCTCTAGCCAAAGAAAACACGGCCCATGGTGGAGGGGTTCAGAATTACCCTCAGAGACACGAACCTGCCCCACCTTCCAAAGCTCTGTCAAATTCAGGAGTTTTCTCACACTGGTGCTTCACAAAAACAACCTGCAAACGCTGCCTAAAAATTACTCTTCTCACCCCACCCAGCTGAAGGACCAGGGAAAAAGAGAACGAGGACAAAGGTACATGAAATAAAAAGGAAGGTGCCTGATCCCCAGGAGACTTAATGTTATTTAAAAGGATCCTGGCCACCTGTAACTCCTACATTTATTGCTTCTGCATCCTCAACACTACCTGGGTAACGGTGACCACTTTCACAAAGCTTCTGATCACTGAGAAGCAATGCAAGATGGTTTCCAGCATTTACCATTGAGTAAAACACTCACTTTAAGTTGTGGTTATGGGCGAATTTGAGCCAACCTTTTGCTGTTGTGGTGTATTACAGGTTGCTTTTCACCTTCTGTTGCATTTCCAATATCATAAATATCTAGTAGCAGTGGTCAACGTTTTAAAATAAGCTTTTGCCATACATTTTCTATGCAAAACAACTCAAACTGTCTGAAATCCCACTGCTCTGTACATATTACCAATTTTTGTATTTTTAGTGGATACTTAACATATAAATTATTAAATAACTGGACTTTCTTAAAGCTTCCCTTCAGTTTAGCTGTATTTTTGAGAAACAAGGCAACAGTCTGCAGCTAGCCAATCTTTTTGCTCAAGCTAATTTCCACACCAACAAATTTAATAGTTTAAATGAGTCTGTTCCACCATAAATCAGAGAACGTGACTGCAACGTGAAGAGTGTGATGAGCCATCAAGGGCTGCATATCGCACAGTTCTTTGTATCACGACATGTCCCGTGACGCTGATCTCCCTGGTCCGATACACCACAACCTGAAGCAATGTCCTTACACCATTTTCTGGTCATAACACCCTATAGGTATCCATTTGACTTTCCATATCTCTTCCAGTTTCCCCAGGGGAAAGCACAGAGGAGTACGCTTCTCATCCCTTCCCTATGATTGCAGTTGCTGGATGGGAAGAATGTGATTCAACTCTTATCTTTCCTATTTCTTATTGCCAGTAAAAAGCAGAGCTTCCCTTCCAGCTTTCAGCTCCTGCTCACCGTTTCATCAGGAGTGCAGGCTCTCCGGCACCTCGGTTCATCTGGTGAGCACTTGCTGCACTGCTGAATATCAGCTCACGCAGGGAGCACCCGTCACCCGGCCCTGGCTGCCTCTCCAGCAGCTCCCTCACAGACAGATATGATATTATAAGCACCACATGTGGCTCTCTGAGATGGTGGCCAAAGAGCACTGATACCTATCCAGAGGCTTGCTTCTGCATGGCTGGTGAATGCCCTGACAGCTCTGAGTACACCAGGTACCTGCTGTCACCGTCACCCTCCAGCTCCCACCGGGCAGCCATGGTCATCAGCCTACAAAATTGTGCCCAGGATCTCTGGGCGTCTCATCACAAAGCTCTCTAGATGTGCAGCCTCACAGATACATGAGTACTATAACTCACCCCATGTCCAATTCATTCCTAGAAAGGAATTTTCAAAGCTGGAATCCGCTGGAACGAGAAAGGTCAAGCCCTGTAACCCTTAGGAGACAACCTCAAACACTCTCTCCAAATGAATCCTCCACAGGCTCCATCAGGAAAATGAAGCTATGCACAGGCTCTGTCAGGAAAGAAATTTTGATACACAGCCACAACACACTTTTCCATGTCTACCAAGTCATACTGACCCCAAAAGAATGAGCACCCCTCTCCATGAAAATGTAGGTGCTAGATGAAAAAATGCAGAGTGTCTTGAGGAAATGTTGGAAAATGAGGTACAAGTCCATCTTGGAAAAGGTCATTCATACCATTTGTCAAATTTTCCTTAAATCATTTATCCAAAACAGTCGGCAAACCATGCCAGTAACGTAAGGTAATGGTACTCCAACCAAGCTCTGAAAGCTACACCCAGAGGACTGTAAACTCTGGATACTATTCAGTAATGAGTAGTCAACTCTTGTCACCATATAGATATAAGGAAAGGAAGCAGATGCTAAGTAGCCTACCATCCAGTTTGCAATCTTCCCCAATATACGGGATGTCAGAAAGTCCACAGAGAAACAATTATAGTTTAGAGAGCCCACAGTCAACTATTTTATCCTTTCAATACAGTACTTGGGACTGATACGTACATTAAAACTATAGCTGGATATAAATGGTCCTAGATGCAGAAGAATCCATAAACTTTCCAAGTAAACAGGCAGTATTTTCCGCTTAAGCATTTTTGGTTTATGCAATAGCATGGCAAGGCCCGAGCACGCTCCTATGAGCAAGCAGGTCTTCAGTTACCACAAAAGGGCTCCTGATCTCTCCAGCTCCCCGTACTTTCTGAGGTGCCCAAAGGAATCCTACAGGTGCTTTACAGAAAGTTCTGCTATCGGCGTCTGAGGCAAATGAAGCACTAAATAAAAGCACCAGATTAAATGCTACACATAATTATCATAATAAATTGTAAAAACAGTTAAAGGCAAAAGCACCGTAATAAATTGCTCCCAGGATTGCCTAATCCTGCAGCACTAAGCCTAAGGATTTGCTTTGGTGCTGGTGTTGCCTTACCCGTTACACAGCAGTTCCCTTTCGTGGAGGTGAGATGCTCAGCTACAGGATCAGGCTTTGCCCAGCAAATGCTTATTACGGCTTTAACACTTTGTGCCGGCAAAGTATCACCCTGAGAAGGAGACGGGGCAGGTAACCACATCTCACCACTGCTAAAGCCACAGTGAAGGTGGCTTGAGCAGGCATCTCTTCCTCGCTCTGCCATCTCATCTTGTTCAGACAAACGACCGCGCAGTGCAGGAGCAGAAGGCAAGGAGAAACGACACGGTAGGCTAGAGATGGACGAACTAGTTTTATCAGCAGTACTTGACACGTGCACACATACACTTTTGAAGGGGAGCACCAATCTTCAGAATTTTTTTAGAATTGTGTGCTGGCAGTTGTTTTTTAGCCCAAAAGCACCCCTTGAAAAACACAGTGAAACTCTGAGACATCTGCCTGCTTTGCTCATATTCCATTTTCTGGATAAAAGTATGGCCTTTTATTTAAATGTTGCCACCTGTCGTCTTTAGCCTTTTTTTTTTTTTTTTTTTTGTCGCCTCCACTCTTAATTCTTATTTAAGATTCAATTTAAATTCCCGAATGAAGTTGGATGTTGCAGGATGGATTCGGGATGTTCAGCAGAACAGTTCTAGGAGTTGCTGAAGTAGCAAATCGCCTCAGCTAGTTACATAACTTAATTATGGTTTATCTGATAAAATGCCACCTTCGTACAAGAGACCCCAAATAACATGCCTTCCCTGAAATATCCGGAGTCTGATTCATCTGTTTTACTCCTGCCTTATGCTGGCTTAGCACCATGGGCAACAGCAGCAGTGTTACACCGACGTGAAGCTGAAATAAATCCACGGAGAGACAGACACACTGCAAACACACAGAAATTAATGTGCTTTTCACTGCTGTTCGTGTACAAACACACAGGGAAAAAAAAAATAAAAAATTTTTCTTTTCTTCCTTGCTTTTCGCAGGTTCCTGGCTATCATTCTGAAATGTAGATATTCCCATCATGCCTCGGTGTTTTTCAGCCCCATGATGCCCTCACTTTTGATTGTATAGATGAAGTTGAAGTGCACAGGGTATTTACTGATCCAGTTATCTTGTTCTGTGACAGGCAGAATCAATCAATCAAGGGGCCAGCTTTATGCTTACGTATTCCAGGCACATCTCCGCACTTCAGGATACGAGATCACAGTGTTATCCAGCCAAATTTGATCAACAAATGCAGTTCCCCTGTGCCACAGCAATCTCAGATGAAGATGTTATTATGTGGAACTGAGCAAAGTGATAAAGACAGTACAGAAAAGGGAGGAAAAGTCCAGCTGGACCTTTCTGACAGCCTCTATATACTGCAGCTGCAGCATCCCTTTTTCTGAGGCTAACAAAAATAGCGCATTCCCGAGGAGCTGTTGCAAAATGCTTTCTGGCCACCCTGTATCTGTTGGTACTTAATGAAACAAACATCATGCCACAGAGTTTGCTAACATATTCTTAAATGTTGGACAACAGATTACAACCCTTGCCACTGTACTTATGGAGATTTTTGTAACACAGGATCACACACTGTATTTTTCATCACTCTGTTGTGAACAAGCACATCAAAACCTGAAAGCCCAAAAATATATTTTAAAATCACAGCTGGCTTAAGCAACCTGTAAGTATTTTTTTTTTTTTAAGATGCACGTGAATGCGTAAATGTTTAAGTCTGTCTCAGGGAGAGTTGACACCACGCTTTTATTTTGCCAATAGCTTTTTACTTTACTATTGCCCTACAGTTTTTTTACATTATTTAATCCAAAGTACCATCTTTTTGATTCTACCTTTCTTTGCATTTTAAATCTTTAATGGAAGCCTTTGGCAGTCCATGAGCACAATTATTAGATATCTGCAGAGAGAAATTGAAAAATTAATCATACTTTCCATTTTATATTTCTGTACTATACATAAAAATTATCTGGTCTTAAAGCTGCATTCTGTGGTCTTTCGATATGTCTCTCCCCAGCATGGTAAATACTACACAAGAATCTGTGTATCTTACATTCAAACCTCTCCAGCTAAACAGTTATAGGGAGAATGCTGTGTTCTCCTTTCAGTGCAAAATTTATTTCAGATCATTTTTCAATTAAAAGGCATCTGCTGCTACTTCTTCTGTTATGGACTGTCTAAAAAATCAGGGTAAAAAGTACCCTAGACTAATCATATTGATGATACTGAAGTTGTTTATTACCCTTTTATAGGCTTGGGTACTTAAATTACAGTTTTTCACAACTGTATGCAAAATGTGTAACATAATCCTTATGCAGTTTATTATAGAAACTGATATATGCATTAATCTGACCTTTGTCTAAATAGACCCTTAACCACAGGGAAAAAAATCCAAAGGCATCTATCAGCATGTGAGCAGTATCAAAACTGCTAAATCTATTAACTTTGTTTTCCTTTCACTATTATTAAACTGGAAAGCAAAATTCAACTGGAAAATTATGCCATTTGGGTTCCCTTGTCATCATGTAATAAGTATGAGAAATATATGTGCAATAGCCAAATGGCCAATAGACAAAACACCCACTCCAAGTGACGTACTGTTTTCCATACCACTCAGACAAAATCAAAACAACAGAGCTGTTGCAAACAAAAACAAAATAACATTTCCCATAAGCATTCCAGACAGAGAAAATTTACAGGAAAAGAAAGCTGGGAAAAGACCCAGAGCGAAGTGAGTGTTTGTACCTCCAGCCATAAAACCCGCTTCTG
The DNA here is from genome assembly GCF_031877795.1 of Strix aluco. Classification (NCBI taxonomy): domain Eukaryota; kingdom Metazoa; phylum Chordata; class Aves; order Strigiformes; family Strigidae; genus Strix; species Strix aluco. The sequence continues at coordinate 9,001,534 of NC_133941.1, forward strand.
CAGAGCTGGTAAACAACAGTTTAACATTAAAAACACATAAAGGCTAACAATTGATTAATTGTCAAACTTTGGAGTTAAAGATTTACATCAGATGAGAGGGCTGCGTTGCTGGCGGCGGGGAGGTTTGGCTGCCCGCAGCCCTGGTGCAGGCAGCGTGCAGGCAGCACGGCCCGTCCCTCATCCCCCGTGCAAAGGCAGATGCAGCCAAGGAATATGTTTCATTCAGAAAAGAGCAGGATCCGAGCCGGCATGGGTAAAAGCACCAGCAACAAAGCTAGGAGGGGAAGGTAAACAATCAGGTTGATTGCTTCAGAGCAGTATGTTCTGTAGAGACTTAAAAAAAAAAAAGAAAATCCAGCTTTTTTTTTTTTTCTTGAAAGTCCTTCCAACTCTCTGTGCAGCCTGGCGGAATAACAACTTTAAAAAGTGAAGATGTCGCTTTTTTATAGCTGACTCACATTTATATAACTTTGTTAATGCATCTGCTCCCTGAAAGTTACAGTATCTGTGTTTAGCTGCGATACCTGCCCATAAATCGTGGCAGCGCGGCGAGTATCAACAGCTGCATTTTACTATTTCAGCCCGTCAGTTTACAGTGTCTCCATCACAGCGAATTCCTGTCAGCTGCACTCTCGCTAACACAATTCCTATGTTTTGCCTGGCAGTAAATGGACGCTCCTGCCCCAGCATCATCTAAACAACTCTGTTAACATTTGCCCCCGAGCGTCTCTCTCTTTGTCCAGTCCCTGTCTTCTAACAGATGTCATCCAAGTCTAATCAAGCATAAAATGGTCATAAATATTTCTTTCTGGTAGATTTCACATTCGCATTTCATGCAGGGACATGATATTTTTCTGCTACCTCCAGGGAGTACCTAATGCAAAAACCAGTTACTTACATTCAAGGCTCATGTTCCTTTAGTAAAATGCAGCACATGTTCTCAGTTCAAAGACATAAAAAGGCACAAGACTTTATCTTCTTTTGTTTAACTGCACCCTTTCTTTTTTTTTTTTAATAACGTGTGCCACATCTTCCATCTAGGTATGACATTGTCCTTTGCTTAACAGGAGAACACACAACCACGTAATGCCGAATTTTGACCCTACCACTCTCTCAAGCACGAGCATTTTTGAATTTCATACTTCCATACCTTAATTGTTGCACAAAAGATAGATTTAATTTTTTTTTCCTCAGCTATTTAATTTGACAAGCTATTTAAAGACTTCACAAGATTAGAAAGGCACTTCTCTATTTTGGTTCATTTTATGCAAAATTTTGCAACCTACCTCATCATATTTTATTAAAACAGTTAAATGATTCTAGGATACAAATTTAAGGTTCATGCCTATTTAACGGTTGATAATCATGAGATATAAGCAATTTCCACTACTTAAACTTTGAAACTATTCAAGATAATTAATTTTTCTTAATATTAGAATCATCAGAGAAATTATATTTACTCTTGGTAAACTTGGTAAATAATATGTCAGACTGGAAAATAAAACTAACCTTGGATTATTCACAAAGCCATGTGTCTTATTATTTTTTTCCCCTGTTATGTTTGTCAAAGCAGAAATATGACATAGCTATTTAAAGTGAACCACACAACACTTAAGGATATAGATCACAACAGTGAAGCTGTTTTTCCTCCTCCTTCTCCACTGAGCCTAATATTTGATTACTGTTAGTCAAATCAAGCTTTCAGGCAAATAATCTCCATTTTTTAAGTTAATGAGATGTGGTCATGTCGACAACAGCTTGCAGAAACTTTTAATTCCAATTCCTGCAGGCTGTGCTGGCCTCTTTTACAGCAACCACTGTATGAATGAGTCAAATTTGCCAAAATGGCTTATGTAGACAAGTGCACACTTTAAAGAGGCACTAATTAAAAATACCCACTGGTATCATAATTTAAATACCATGAAAATAAACTGTAAAAGTAGCTCAGCTACAATCTTATGACTTTCCTTAGAGCTCGTTTACTTTAACTAGATGATGTTTTATTGCAGATGTATTCCTAGCTAAAAACAATTTTACGTCTTGGAGGAATTCAAGATTTTGATATAATTAAACAATCTATGTTAATATTTGTTTCACATAAGCTATTAAGCAAGCCCCCCAGAATAAGTGCTAATTGAGAAAGATGCAAAGAAGTAGAGTGCTGAAGTAAGCAGCAAATTTATACTGTTGATTTACTGCTCTATCTGCAACTTCCCCCCTCATTACAGCTCTCTTTCTCCCTCTCATTCTCTGCTATAAGGCTCCCAGCTGCACTGAATCCCATTAAAACACTTTCGTTGGATGCTATTATCTACTGCTTTCCTCAAAAAAGGAAGAAGAGGAAAAGGGAGAAAGAGAGGTGGAGTTTGGTATTATTCTCGATGCACTTCCCTGGCCACAACTTCTCCAAAATCCTTTTTGTCTTTCTGATTTTTTTGGCAAGGAATGTGAGCGGCACAGCTGTAGTGTAATAAAAGCAGATGTGAGACCAAAAATAAAATTAAAAAAAAGTTGGTGCTGAGAGGGTTAAACCTATTTAAGGGGTTAAATATGCAATTACCGCTGACTAAAACCAGAGAGACATATAGATAAATAGAAGAAATGAAGTCCCCAGGTTCCATTCAGAAGCCTTCATCACATTACTACCAGACAGAAAACTCTTTAAGTACCATTTTCAGATGTTAAATCATTGTTCGTGCAGCACATATTCTCACTATTCCTGGGGGAACAATATCTGAAGACAGCGTGCTAACAAATGCAATCCAGTAAACAGGCATTTTTCCTCTTGTTGTTAGTACCTTTGTGTTCCAGCTCCCAGCTCTGTCATCCATGCCTTCTCTCTGCTTTGAAGTTAAAGTACTGAATGAGCGTTGTCATCTATTATCCAGAGTGTGCATGTAGATTATAAATAAGAAATAAAAGTGACTTTCAGTACACTGCTTTTGCATTAGCAAGTTGCCTTCTCTGTTACCTCCTCTGTCCTTCATACTTTGCTACCAACATTATATTAAAAACCTGACTTTAAGTGTTTCTTGTAGAATGCTATAAAATATGTACACAGCAGAGACAAAAGTTTTATTGAAACAAACAAGTCCACAGGTTTAACCAGGTTCATGAGTTCAGCTTCAATAGACTGTTTAACCCTTATCTGCAGATGTCCTTCAGGCCCCCGATACATTAATTGCATCCCTGGCTTCTTTTGCGTACGTGCCACTGAAAACAGAGCTATTAATTACACTGAAGTTTATTTACAGGAAGAGTACTTTTCTACTATTGATCAATTATTTATTAGTAATTTTTTCCGGCATAATGACCTCATCACATTTTTCATTTTAAGGCCCTGAATAAACACTTTTCACACGAGTAACAGTGCTGACCTATTTCAACAGCATCTGCTTGTACCTGGTCAGAAAACTCTTCTCCATGAACATAACCGTATTAGACACTTAGAAATGTTTCTCCCATTGCTTCATCTGAAGGAAGAGGTGAGCAAAGACAATCTGCACTTTCAGTGGTCAAACCCCTCAATCTCCCCTCAGCCTTCAGCGCTGCTTCAGGACTACAGAACTTCTGCAGCAAGGACAGTTTAATATGAAAATGGAGATTACTGAGGTCTGGTGTCTTAATCCACACATGCTGCCTAAATTATAGCAGTTTAGGAAGCAGAAAGGTGTATGAAGCCCTGAGGAGCGGCGGGCACCCAGAGAAGTACACACCAAGGATGCGTGTAGAGAGCTTTGTCCTGGCCCTGCTCTGGTCAGTGGAGTCCCCTGGCTCATCTCTGGGCAGGGGCACAGTGGCCTCGGGTCTCACACACCAGCTGCCCAGATGTGCCTCTGCAGAAAAAAACAAGTTCTGGGGAAATCCGAGCAGAGCCAAACCAGGCTGAGCCCAGAGCGAGCACTGCATGACAACCTGGAAGTCACAAAAAGCCAGCTTCAGGAACAGTAAGCACAAGCCTGGGAACAATACACTTCTAAATAAATAATAACAGAACTTTCACACTTAAGAAGTTCCTCACTATTTAGCAGAACATTCAGTTTAGAGGACCAAAAGCATCCTTATGCACCTAGCTTCCCTTCAATTCTATGTTCAGCTCAAAGTCTTGGCAGACATTAACTCCTGCACGACATCTGTGTTGTTTCAGGACGATGGGAACACAGAGACCTGAAGACCAAAGCTCCTCTGGAGAGGGAGTGGAAAAGGCTGGTCGGGATGAACTGTGCAGGGACTGGCAGTGCCCTGGCTGCCATCTGTGAAACTATGGCATCAGCCAAGATTTCCTGAAAATAAATTCCTTCCATGCAGCTAAGTGCCTCTGCAGACAGCAGCAGCTTTTGGGGCAGAAGGGAAACTCCTTGGCTCTTTGGGCTGGGCAGCAAAATTTGCAGTACATCTGCAGCTGAGTACAGGCTGGTCAGGTAAGGAATCTGCAGGGCAGGCACAGAAGAGCTCTCCTTCTCTTCATCCCTCCAGGTGTCCTGGATCTTTCTTCCTTTCATCCTTTTGGATAAACAATAATGATATAAGGAAGTTCAAGCACAGTCCAGTGATTTTCACTCGGACATATGGGAGCCAGTCCTTTCATAAAATGCTTTTGGTAAATGGTTCAAGTCCCTATAAAGACTGGGCCAATCTAGTAATGATTTCCAAGGTTGTTGCCTACTGCCTGTCCATAACATCACAAAGGAAAAAATCAGATGGAGAAAAATGGAACAGAAGAAAAGGCACATATCCCTTCCTTCCCTCTACCAGGATAAGATGGAGAAGTGATTGTGCTGAACAATCTTTCATTAGCAGATAGCACATCTGCAGGCAGCTCAAACAGCCTGGAGAACGTCATCCTCCTGTCCCTTAGGTAAGGTAGCAGTGGATGGTGCCATCTCTGGATGCAGGAGGAGTATCAGCAATCCCATGTGAGTGTAAAGGGCATGCTGCTGATCCCTCCACTGGTGCCAACCTAGGCTGCACCCAGGCACAGGAGCTCCTCCTGCTCTGGGAAAGCACCAAGTGTGGGGCGTGACCACGTCTTAACCCTGGGGAAAGGGGCAGCCCTTCTGACCCATTCAGGATCCTTCGTGTCCCCACGGAAGGTAGATTTAACCATGCAAATGAGACACGACCACACTGCAATCACCACCTCAGCTGGCTGCACGGGGTGTGGTACAGATACAGCAAGTACCAAATCAGATGCTTGGAGCACAAATCTAAATAAATGCCTACGCAGAGGGTCCTGGGGTCTATTCCCAATGTGTCCGAGTACTTTCTGCAGCACAGCCCTGGGCTTCATTTTGACCAGTGTCTCTGGCATTAATGGACCCCAGCGACATCATAGCCAGTGGTCAGCCTTTCTTCTGCTGGTCCTGATTAGGGAGATTTCAAGGGGCTAGATGAAAATAAAAGTGTCACTTCTATCCAAGAAAGATGATCAATCCTTCAACTGGTAGTTGCTGCATCACTAAAAAAAGCAGTGTCACCTTACAGGACAGCATGCTGGAGATTTCCTGAAGAGCTGTAGTGGCTTTGTTCAGACACTGCAGTCCTACCCGCTGGATGCCTTGTCGCTCCTGGAGGTCTGTCCCTGCCCACCACACAGAAGAACATAAAGTGGTATTTCTTCTCTGGTAGGGGCTATTTTTCCATCCACCTCCTGTCCACGGGACTGAACAAACTGAGCCCCAGTCTGTCTCACTTACTCAGCAAGTTTGTATCTCGCCCAGGATTACTAACAAGTAAATACTCCCAGGTTTCATGAGTTCATTTAACAATAGCTGTATCTCCCCAGCACAAGAGGATCAGCTCCTAAAGACAAGATCAGAGAAGGTGAAAAGCTGGTCTTAGGAAACATGAGATCAGGTACGAAAGGGATTCTTTGCTGTCAAAGCATAATATGTCAGCTTGTGATAAACCTGAATTGCTTCATATACCAAGGATCACTAGACATTAGCTGCTTTTTATATGGCAATATGGTGCAGAGGTTTCAGACAGAATATTGTTTTATGTTGATCATGATAAAACTCTCTGTAGCTTTGATAAAGCCTGCATACAGGCTTTTCATTCAAACTAATGAGTGATACTGGCTGTTGGATGCCGAGACATGCTCTTGATGCTTTCCAATGGTTCAACTCGTAACTAGGAATCAATTCAGCTTGGATAAGCAAGAGTATTACTCATCTAAGGGGTTCTGAATGATGATCCTGTTCCCCGTGTTTTCCCTGGGTACATGTGAAAAGGTACGGTGACAAAGGGAGCACCACATGTTGGCAAAGTACATCTCTTACCAGAGGGATCTCCTGGGTTCAGCCTGCTCTGAACGAACAGTTGGCTCACACTGTAATCAGCCATCAAACAGCTCAGACCCTATGGGCTATTCACTTAGCACAGGCCTTTTGCTGCTCAGTTTTCCAACATCTGTTTCAATGCTTGTCATCTCCCTGCTTTAAACAAATGTACTGCAGATGTCTTGTCTTGTGGACGACAGAGACTTGGCAAAGATGGGAACAGTGGCCTCCAAATGACAGAGACACAGCTATGGCTGTTATTACTGGGGGGTTCTGGATGGACTCCATGCATTAAACACAAAATGGGTTTTTATGCCCCCACTCCCACCCTGTGCCCCTTTTTTAAACCTTCTGTTTTGCCCTTCAGGTTTTAGAGACTGATGAAGGACAGGGATCAGGATGCAGACCGAGATGCAGCCTACTCAGAAACATGTGGCCTGAGCCTTCTCAAAAGATTTATCATTGACATATGCAATTAAATGGGAAGACACACTCATTTGCTCATCTTTTTCTCCCAGGACAATCTGATACAAGACTGGAGATGGAGGGACATGATGTGTGGTAAAGATAGCAGCTTCTGAGACCAGATTCTGGCCTGAAAACAACAGAAAAGAGACTCCCTCGGTCTAAGATTGTGCTTCTGAAAAAACCAATAGATGAAATGGGATACACAAGAAGAAATAGGGATGGGGTTACTGTGAGGGGTCTCCAGGCACGTCCCTCCTAGGGCGTTCTTTTTATGCCAATCCAGTTTGAGCTTCCAGTAGGAAAACCAGTTAACTGAGATTTGGCATTTTGTATTTTTGTGAGCACTACTTTTACCCCTGTGAACACATCCTACCTATAGCTGTTTGAGGTTTGGCTGGGGCAAGTTATGTCGTTAATACGATTTTGACAATCTCTTTTTTCATTAGCTTGCTAATTGGTTCAATAGCTGTAAAGAGGCTGGAACAAGCCAGGTGCTATCTGGCTGCTCTTCCTGCTGCTCTGTCCTGCCCAGTGAAGGCAACAGGGGTATGTCTACACTGTTTTCAATGCCAAGTGCAGACGACAGGTCAGTCCAAGATGCAGGTAATTTTTTAAAATGAAAGGGAAAACATGTATACATTGGTAGGTCTTTGAACAGAGGGAAAACAGGAGAAGTTCTGTATTTTGACTGTAAAGATTTCTGATGGTATCTCAAAGGACATTTTCATAAGAAGCTAGAAAAACATGATCTTAACAAAATTACTGTGTATTTGTATGTATCCATGGGTCACTCAGAATGGAAGATGATCACAAACGTGCTGAAGAAGTCAATCTTTTTTTAAGAACAACACAGATGAAGGAACAGACAACTGAGCAAATCTGCAGATGACACTCCATTGGAAGTGACTGTAAAGATACTAGAAGAGAAGGTGGAGAAATTGTCTGTGAAAATTGGATGGCATTTATTAAGGATAAATTATAACATGCTACAATTCAGCTGGAATACCCAAACTTTGTAAATACAGCAAGGAAGACAACTGATTATGCAGCACTTCTTCAGGGACAAAAAAAGCCTAAGGATCACAAGTTGAGTATGAGTCAACAGGGTCATGCTGTTGCAAAAGTGACCTGTACCACAGTCAGATGCATAAACAGAAGCACTGTCTGCAACTTATACACTGGGAAATTCATTGTCTCCACTCACTCCAGCAAGATTTCAGCTGGACGATCATGTCACTGGAGCACTGCAATTCAAGATGAACACTGGACTGACTCGAGAGAGTCCACAGGACAGTGACCAGAATGACCACAGCTCTGGAAAATGGGATTTACAAGGATAGAGCTGAGATTACTTAATGTCTAAGAAGATGGAGGGTATAGACATGGCAACAGCATTCATATATGAAAAAGGATGCTGTAAAGGGAAGAGGTTGTACTTGAAGGATAAGCATTTTGGTCAGGCATTGTGAAGAAGCTTCCTAACAGAGTTAAGCACCTGGGCAGGCATGAAACCTCCCCTTGACCAACTGGTGAGACACGTATCAGGCAGACTCATGAGTGTCAAAGACACACTCTACTCCTACCTTTGGTCTGCATGGAAAGACTGGGAAAAAAAAAAAAAAATCTATTTTCCCAAAATCCACAAAGGCATAAGACTAGAGAGGAGTTCACAGCAAACCTGGGCTGGTGGGCTGCCCTGTTCTGTGTGTGGCTGGAGCGCCCAGTGAGGTCATCAGCCAGCACTAGAGAAGTTACTACCATGGGTGGCCTTGGAAGGATCCCCAAATGTGAATACTGCAGGCGCTTCCCTGCCCCCCCAGGCAAAGGCACATATTTTTGCTCACAGTTTATGAATCTTTGACATACAGTCCCTATGACACAGCCTTGAAAGACCGTATCTTTTATTTATTACGCCTACCAATTGTCCTTGTAACCAATTAGGAAAAAAAACAGGTGGTCAACGGAAACTCTGCAAAATAAAACCCCTCAGCAAAGCAAACACCATACCTTTCAGAGCGAAAAAAAAATACTGTAAACAGAGCTAATCACTGCTAAACCCTTATAATCCAGTCCTTGCCCAAGTTAAGAGACTGGAACCAAGAGTAAAACACTTCAAAAAGCATTAATCGGCTGAATTGGTGACTCATTTCTCAAGGAAAAGGAGGAGTCAGAACTATTTTTAGAAAACTCCAAATGCTTACTGTGTTGTGAAAAGGGGCTCAAACTCACCCCGTCAGATGGGACTAAGGGACAAGGGGTCCCACGCCACCCACCGGAATGGCTGTTCCAGGGACAGCTTCTCCGGGGACTGGGAGAAAGGCTGTCATCACAGGCTTCACCCCAGCAGTCATAAAGGAAGACTTGTCAAACAGAAAACGGCTCACTTTTAGCTCCTCTATAAAATACCTACAGTTACCAGCATTCCCTATACTTCTTGAGTATTACGTTCAATAATATTAATAGGCTCGTATTTACCATATCTTAAAAGCTAACAATCCCATTGCCAGCGCTAATTAAAAAGACAAGAAACTGAAAAGCAGCAGTGGATTATTTCTTCAATATGGATTCATGCCTAGATTTAATAAAACCTGCTTTAGTGTTATAACCTTACATTTGTTTCAAGAACACTATAAAAGATAAGTCTGCTTTCTGTTGTTTATTGACTTGGAGGGGTTTTACTTCGGATTTGTAATATAGCATTACAGCTATGGGAAGGTGATGAAGTAGACTCTCAAAACAACTTCTCTGCTACCCGAATACCATGTCTGTGATGACGGCTGTGAAGAAACCAGCACACCTATTCAGAGAGAAGAACCCTGAGTACATGAACAGACAGTAAAATGCAAGACTAGGGAGGTTTATCTGTAACGAACCCTCCCTGTGACCTTACAGAAAGCACCTCACCTACAGCTACAAGCGAGTGCCACAGCCAGCTTTTCCAGACCGTACGGTTTCTTCCAGCCACAGAGCATCCCTGCATGAAAACCTGTGCTCCCGTGCACGCACACTCAGCAGATCCAATGCCCTCACCCACACCGACCCGCTCTGCATGTACACGCCAAATGTAATGCACGTTCCCAGTGGGAATTTTTTACTGCATCACGGCACAAAACCTACCAAATAAAAACATCGCACTTAACCTATAACTGAGATAAAATTAATAATGACAGAGCAGTGCCTAAAGCAGCCTCTTCATCAAAAATATTATAGACTTTCCAACAAAAACCAGAACAGTTGCTTTCCATACACACCTGTCTGGCTTTCTCCAAGTTTGAAGAAGAGGATTGACACAGCATAGGAGTGGGTACGTAATGCAGTACAACAAAGTAAAAATAAACTACAGCCATTCTCCCAAAACCAGAGTTTTTCCTAGGCAAGCTCATCTTTAGATCAAGTTTCTCATTTAAGTAGAGGCCAGAAAACGTTTCCTGGAGACTTCTGAGACTGGACTTTGAGGATCTGAGTGCTACAAATACTTTCCCATGCATGAGGAGAATTATACCCCATTTTATTTCTAATTTTTCCTTCAAGATGCTGGGCCCCACTGCTTCATAACAAGTTCCATTTCTCCTTCCCTGTGCCTGTCTGATCTTTCTCCTTCAGTGAATCACTTAATTATGTGGAAACAAAAGTACAAAATGATGATGGTTTAAAAACACAAGTGCCCTAGCTTCTTATGAGAGAGCAGCCAAAACCCCCAAAGTTGTGGGTCTGCTGCTGATTAAAGATGCCAGAAGGTACTAGGGAAGATCCTCTGCCCACACAGCCCGTGTGAACAACTAGGGACCCTACCCCTATTTTAGCATGTATCTCACTGACTACCAGAAAAAAGAGAAAAAAGCATGCACGTCAGACAGTCAGTGGTCTCACAACATTTCACTACTGTTGCAGTTCTTTCCTGGCAGAGGGTTTTTTTTGGTATCAGTCATAATAACAAGGAAAATTTAAGGAAAACTTGATTTGAGCACATCAACAGCAACCACATTCCTTTAACTTGTGATCACTCTAATTCAAACAGACAAGATTTCCCCCCCCCCCCCCTTTCCTGCACTTAATTTCCAGGTAGAATTTGTTAAAGCCTGAAATCCCACCTGAACTTTGGCAAGTCTTTTTAAAAGAAAAAAAAAAAAAAAAGACCCATACACAAATATTTGGCTAGGCGACCCATAGCAAATTGCGTAATGCCAGTTAAAAGTTGTATTTTTTAAGTATCAGCCCCAGAGGTTTTATCTGAAATAAAATCCTGATTGCTTCAGATTCTGGAGGCAAACTGTGACCTTGCTCTGCATCTCCAAATTTGAAACATTTGTGTTGTGACCCTCAATAATGATGCCTCCTGCTAAAAAAGAACCAAATCCTTTCAAAAACTTACTTATTTCATTTAGTAAGGTAAGAAGGCCCCAAACGTGCATATAGGAATTAGTTCAGCCTTGAAGCTTGATTAAAAGAGGTCAACCAAAGTTGGAACTATAGTGCTCTATCAAGCAAAAATGACCCATCTCCAGGCATGCAACCGCCTTCTGTGTGTCCACATGCCCAGCGATGTTTCTGTCTGTAACGATCCCAGTCTTCAATCCTTATGGGTCATTAAATGAGAATCAAGATTAGGTCAGCAGCCAGAACACAAGGAATTATATCCATTTCTTGCATCCTTCTACTTGGTTTGCCTGGGAACACACACTTCTGTGAGGGCTGGGGGCGAAGGGGAGAACTGCACTGATGAGTTTTGCAGCACGTTGCCAGATAGATTAAATAGCCTAACTCTCTCCAACCTTCACTTAACCAGCCTTACTTTCAGTAGCCTGGAAAAAGAAAAAGAAAAAAAAAAAAAAAAGAAAAACCCTTAAAAGAAAAAGAAGAAATATGATTAAAAATAAATTGAAAAGCCCAACTTGTAATAAAGCTGGCACTTGCCCCAGGCTTCAGAAATGTCTGAGACATGACACTGACTTTACAGACACTCTACAGACAAAATATATATAGCTTTTATAGGGAAAAAAAAAAGAGATATATTTGCACTATTTAAAACAGGTTGTAAATACAGTTTATGTTTTGAAAATGTAGGGAGCACAGCTAACAAAATGCAGAATGCAGCAAGAAAACAAGCAACACTCATCCTACAAAACTGTCATTATATAATGTTGCTGTTTACACTAAGCCTCCAAACAATACCTGCTGTTATTTTTTTTTTAATTAATGGGGTGCTATACAGTTAAATAAACTCATGAAGAGTATTCATGACTTTTACATTTTTACTTCATATCCCAATCTTTATTTACAACGTTGCTGTTATAAATTGCAACAGTACTGTTGATCTTCTTCTCACTTGCTGTGATACCCAATGGAGCTCCACAGGAGAGAGAACGTAGCACAGGAAATCATGGCATTTGATTCTACTCTCATTTAAATGTATTTAAGCCAGACAAAACTCTACTGAAATCAATGGCTGCACTAGTGAAATCCACTGCTGCTCCTAAGGCACTGTCAAACAATCTCCCTATGTGCAGTGCGTTTCCAAATAAAGTTAAATTACTTCTAAAATATCAGCAATCCATGCAGCTTCTTATTAGTGTGAAATTACTTAAGCCTTAATTCAGCAAGGTACTTAAGCACATTCCTAATTTTACAGGCATGAGACGTACTAGTGACCTTAATAAGACTAGTCATGCACTTACATTTAGGCACATGCTTAAGCATCTTGCAACGTTAAAAGCCCCAATAAGGAACAGTTCCATGTGAATTAAAGACTGCTTTACACCTTCACAGGCACAATACCATTTTAAGTTTGCTGCATCCCAGGTTTGGTTGCACTGCTTGTTAGATAACCTTTGAAGTATGAAGATCGATGGAGGAGGAATAGTCTCTAATAACTTGAATAACATCAATCCTTTGAAATGGACTTTTAATTTATATCTGATGCCTACTGAATGTCTTTTGCAGTGTATACATGTGCTGGATAATAGCTTTAAAGCATTCCTTTGTGGAGTTTCCCTAAACAGCACTCCTGAATGTATGACTTTATTGCTTATGAGTAAGCATAAGCAAACATACGGGGAGAGTGCACACCTACGAAAACAGCTGGGAACAAACATACCACTGCTGAATTTTCACATGAGATGCAAGGCTAAAAAAAAAAAAACAACCAGCAAACATATTTCAGAAGTTACATGTCTTCAAAGAAGCCACATAAACCTAAACGATTACTGCATAATCTTAATTTACCAGCAGAAGTAAAAGCAGCTATTGTAGAAAAAAAAAAAATAAATACAGAAATAGACATCCATAGCCTAAAGAGGACTTCTGGATTTGGATGTGCACATAATCCAGGTGATTACATGTCTAATGACCCAGCTTCTACATGTACATGCTTGTATCCCCACAGACAACTGCAGAGCTCTGGGTGCCAATGTCAAGGTGCTTTGAGGACTCAGATTTATGCAGTTATTTATCAAAGACATTAGAAGCAAAATAAAACAAAACCAAGGCAAAGAAAAAACCAATAATCTCAGCAAGTGCAACAAAGTGGTAGTTTCCCCTTACCCTTCAACAGTTAGAGAAAATTTAAGGCTTGTTGATGTCAATAAGTAGTTATAACAAAGACATTAGTAACAGTGAGGATAGAGAATGCTGCGTGAATGTTCTCAGCATGGTTCATTGACAAGAGATCTAAAAATTGAATTATTAAGGAAAAAAATCATTGATTCTAAAATCCAGGCAAGGTAGCCAGCCTATGTTGAAACTTATTTAATTTTTCCAGCGTTGCTTCATTCCTAAGCTCTCAGAGCCACAGCTTTTCCATTGAAAAGCAAAAGACATTTTACGCACAATTTTCCCTCTACTAGAAAGAGGTATATTGTGCCCTTCAGTGAACATAAAATTGATATTATCATCTCTTAGTTTATATCTCACTACTTAACCTTCAGATTAAAAGTTATTAGATTTGAATGACTAAAAAGACATCATGTCACCTTCCCTTCAATGTTGGGAGATGGGAGAACTTGGGGGAAAAGTCTGAACGAGAAAAATGCAAAGTTACCAGGAGCATAAAGTTGTTTTTCACATTCTCTGATGAAACAGCACAAGCTCTAAAAATGAAGTGATCTTTTCACCATGTTGTAATCATCAATTACCAGTGTACTACAATACCAAATCAGACACAATCCAACAGCCTGCATGGAGTTTAATCTATACTTTCAAATGGCTGTTTCAATAGCAACAGCAGTTTAATAATTAGGCTTTATGTCTCTTTGGACAAAATGACTCAACACGGACGCTCCCTCGAAGTCTAACAAACAAATTTGGTCTAACCCAGTTATGTCAATATGAAACAAAGACTTTATCTTGGATCTAGTTTAGCAGTTTTGTTCTAAAGAGATAAGTCCACATCATGATCAATGGGACAAAACTCCTGATGCAGTTTGTAACCTCTCCCCATGGGTTTTTGAAATAAGATGAAACTCACCAAACTATTAAAAAAAAAAAAAAAAGAAAAAAGCATTACTTTAATTTACACTGTGATATATTTGGAATTCTTTCTAGTCATATCTTCTTTTTGATCTGCCCAATTAAATCAGCCTCTCGACAATACACCAAATCCCCCATTTCTTGTACATTTTCCTCGTCTTTGGACATGAACAAAATCTGAAGAAACTACATATTCCCTCTGGAGTTTGCTTCCCTCAATCTAACACTTCACATCTCAACATTTCTCAAAACAACTACTGCCAAAGGGCCCAACTGTGGCATCTTCACATCGATACCACAAACACCCCAACTGCAGTCAGTGAGATGGACTGTGAAGAAATCATTGACTTGGGCACAGACACCAGAACCTAGTTCAAATTTTGTCTATTAAACATTCTTTTTATCTCCTATACATGAACAAAACTGTATTTTTCATTTGTATACATTCACCGGAATACAAGTGTAAAAAGTACAAAACAGGATGCAATTAAATATATATAGCACCATCAACTTTTTTCAAGGAAAAATCCCCTTCTCTCCTTACTTTGTGGACACATGGCAAAACCAGTATTTATCTAAACTCTTCAGAAATCTTGGAGTGACACTTCATAATTACAGTACAGTTCAGCCCAAAGACAGAGTGAAGAAACGAAACTTCCCTACAGTTCTTTATATAAACTTCCTCCTTGTTTCTCCATGTACCAGTTGTATTGCTATTCCAGTTTGTCATAAACACAGTCACCTTGTAACCCTTTTTATCAAGCAATCTATGCACTACCTAAAAGTACACTACACTCCATCAGACAAGCTATAGGTTTACATTATACAAACATTCTGATTCTGCCTGCTCAGCGCAGGTTGTCAATAAATGCAAGCAATTGCAAAACAGCAATGTGTGTTTTTTTCCTTAAGAGAACACTGATACGAGCCTGCCAGTTCTGCAAAATAAACTCTTTGCAATCTCTGCAGCTAATCTGTCAACAAATTACTATTAAAGTCCTACCTTCTAAAAGTTCAAAAGCATTCTGGATTAGACAAAAGTACTGAGTTTTATACTCGTGGGGCAGTTTGAAGTTATGGTATCAAAGTGCATCTTGCTATTGATGTAGAGAGGTTTGTATTTCTGCCACCATGCAACACAGCATTTGGTGTCTTGCTGCTATATATCAGAATTCAACTTTGTGTTCATTCTCTTTGTTCAATTCATCTTCTTGTTTCTCTGCTAATAATGTGAAGAACACTTTAATGAATAGTCCCGAGGATAAAAATAAAACACAATAAATAATATTTATTTTATAAGCTAAGGAAAAAAAAAAAAAAGAACCGGCTAGGACTGAAGCATCAAACCTTCTATTTGAGTAGACGTCAGAAACCACTGAAGCAACTAAAGCTGTGATCATGTACATTAAAAGGCAGTTTGTCCCCATGAGTCTTTATTTATTACTCCTTGGTAGGCAAGAGTCACCCCATCATTACATACTTTCTGTCCAAGCTTCCCTCGCCCAGCCTGACTTTCAGCTTGTGGGTCACTCCGACACCCATTTTGCACCTCCCAGATGTTTTCCGTGATGCCTCAAGAGCCAACAGATGTTGCCAAACTCTGCCTGGTACCCTGTTCCCAGGTTTTCTGCCCTGTCCCTTGAATCCGCCTCCATGGGCACCTTGGGAGCAAGCTCCTGAGCCCCACTGCCTGGTCCCATGCCAAACGCCCGCTTCTGATCTCTTTAGGAAGCCACATGACCAGATAACCTTCATGCCTACTCCAGGTTTTATAGGCAGGTGACCAAAACTCTGCCCATTCCACCTCATCCTGACAGTCATTCCCATGAGATGCCGATCACTGGCACCTGTGGAGTCAGCAGCAGCAACCTCTCCCACCCACAGCAGGTGCTAAAATACTGCAGAAAAGGGTCTTCCATTCCCTTCAGTCCAGTTCTGGGGGCAATTTCTCTCATATGTACCTCCATTTTTATCCAACCCTTCCACAGATGTACTGTCCCTGAAGAGTCACTTGTATTGCTTTGGCTTTCTTACTTCATGATTACAAATATAAACATCAGTTGGAGTTATGTGTTTTTATTATACACAGCAGAACTCATACCCGCATTTGCTAATCCCAGCTTAACAGTACATTTTACAAGATTGCTAATGCTAAAATAATTCAACATCACATCACTCTCTGTCTCCTTGCATGGCAGAATCACCCTAAGATGACATGGGAAGCATAAAATTTGTCCTACGAGTCCTCTCCGCACTTACTACAAGAGTGCTCACACCGTACACTGTTCCTTCAAACATATGAACATCTGTGGTGCTCCATATTTTTCCATGGTAAAACATTTACAAGTTTGTAAACCCATTAAAACTTCCTAAAAAAACTGAAGCATTTCTGTTTTCCTCCCTCATACTAACAAAGCTGTTAGTCCTTATAAATTCATAAATTTCACAAAAAATGTGAACCAAAATTCAGCACAGATGCTTTACACAAGCCATTTTATGTCCAGATTTCACTGCCCAGCCCTGCTCATCACGGGAATACACAACTAACCACAACAGCAAAGCTCAAACTACCCGCCGCTGATTATTTTTTTTTCAGACAAAACAAGTGCCAGGTGGCAAAATGAAAAGATTTGAATGAAATGCTCTTAAGAAATAGCTGTTTAATTCAGAACTCATTCATTTGTATTGAAGAAGCGTTTTGTAGAACGCATTCTGTTAAGTGACCTGAGAGCATATGTTGTATACAGAGAAACATCTAAACATTATGCTCCATGTTGTATGTGTATCTGTAAATGCTTGCATTAGCTGTCTGAAAACAACGGGTTTTTCTTCTTTTCAGCGTTTAAAAATATTTTCCAAACACAAAGATTGATATTTTTATGCTAGCTCTGATTACCCTTTTGTTGTTATCAGGCCTTTTTTTTTTTTTTTTTTTTAATAACTGTTTTAAACTTTGCAATCAACTTGCTTTTTAAAAGATAAACTCCAAGGAGAAGTTAGTCATCAAAACCAATTAACAGCAGAATTCAAACACAGAACATAAAGGTCTTTTAAGAACTTGGAGAAAAGCAAGCTCCCTGACCACGTTTATTGTACTGGCAGAGAATAAATAAACTATAAGCTAAAATCTGAGCTGTGTGAAAGCAATCCCGAGCCTGGCAATCCTGTCCCCCAGCCCCGCGCCCGACTCCCACGGGGGCTGGCAGTGCTCGTGGCTGCACCGGGCACCATCTGGGGGAGGGCTGGACGACCCACGTAGGAATGAATCGGTGCCGCTCCTTAATTGACCGAATGGGCGGCTGTTGAACGACACAACCCATTACACGCGAGATTACGACATTATCTGAGGCGGCATGAGCCCTCTGGATGGCTACGGAGAAGCCCTGGCACAAGGCGCCAGCAGTGAGGGTTAGGAACTGGTGGTAGGAGCGGAGGGACAGAGGTCTGAGCAATTCTGGTCTATGGTGTGCACGTGTTTGCGTGACACCCCCCCACCCCCACGTTTCTCTCTGCACAAAGCAGCGTTGGAAAATTCCATAGCGCTCCTATGGAAAACGCAGCGTAATTAACTCATTTTGATACGAAGCCTTTTTAAGACAAGACCTTTGTGTTGAACATATTTTACTGTTCCACTCCTCTTCTACTGTCCTATATTAATCAAAGCTGTAACCCCTGTTGTCTTTGCACTACGAATCAGAATGTGCCCCTGGCGAAGAATGAGGGAAAAGTCAACAGGAATTAAGTTTCAGTGCAACTGTTTACTCAACTGTGGCCTGCAGTTATTGAAATTTTATCCGTGGTTTTGTGTGACTACTGCAGTAATGAATTCAGCATGGCTGTGATTTTCTCACTGATGGTATTCTCACTTCAAGTAAAAACCTGTAGGATGAAAATGATTGAAACAACCAAAGTCTATGCATTTAGCATCATCCATTTTTCTGACTTGTTTAATTACGGCAGCTTTCTGTCTTAGGTTGGCAAACAGGGTCCCCTGCTCCTCCGCAAGCCTTTGGTTTGCTTTGTTTTTGAGTGCAGGGTTTTTTCTTCTCCACAACAACCTGCTAAAAAGATCACTGTACACTTAGGGGAGTCTTAACCAGCTGCCAATCGCTTATTTAAAAGGTTTTAAGAATGCTTATTGCATTAGAGAAAGTGCGGGTTAGGCGTAAGTGTATTCACCATGGCTCTGCTGCAGCCTTTGTTCCCAAACATGTTAATGATACATGCCCAGCACTTTGGTGTAAAATTTCCTCGGAGGGTTTCAAAATTTTATCAGGGAAAAGAAAAAGACAAAACATATTATGCAGATAATTTACACTGGCGAACTTGGTCACTTCCTAGAAAATACACTAAAATACAAAGGCAAAACTCAGAATTTGGTTCAGATTCTTCTGAATTGAGGAGTACGACACGGGATGTAATTATTTATTTATTCTGACGTTTTGCCACAGCAGATACCTCCACAGCCTTTCTCACTAATAGAAAACATTCTGTTGATAGAGGTTGCTAGGTTATATTAAAATTTGTTGCAAAACCAAAACTTAACGTTAGTGTATTTTCCACCCAGTGACATATTTTGGAAACCAGTTATTTGTATACAGTGGTTCACCCAATCGCTGCCACCAGACTCAACACATTCAGGCAACGGAAGCAAGCCCTGATCTTTGGGTATTTCCAGGGAATGATTAAAAAGGAGCCCCGGAAGAAAAGTCCAACATTTCCCTTTACATTAACGACTGCAATCCCCTACGGACAAAAATGTACAGAATGTCATAGGCAAGTCCTAAAAGCATCCTCTGACTGGCAAATATGAAGGGTTTGGGAGGGGGGGAGTTAAATGCTTCATGCTTTTTCTGTAAGTAGGAAACTTGTAATATGTCTTACAGTACCTGCTGTTGCTGAAGATGTGCTAAATCTGCAGCCCCAATTTCAACTGAAGGTGTCTCGCCGTTTGATCTCACTTCCCGCAGGCTGCACTCTAGTAAATGGTTGCCACCGCTCGCTCCATTCTGAATGGCTGAACCGTTACTTTTTGTCTCAGTCCCAGATTCTTGCATCATGACTCAAAAACCTGAAATAATTTAGGGGAGGGGAAAAAAAAAAAAAAGCAGCTGTTAAAACAGTTGCTGTATGTAAGGAGACATGCCCTGTTTTAAATCCTGCCAAAACTGTAAACATTTGTCATTTCCCTTCATACGATTTATCTTTCATTAATGGTTCATGCTACTAGTTGATGTTTATTTATCTGTTGGTACAGCTATAATTTTAGTAAGTTAGTTCTGTTCTAAATATAGTATTATTTGCTCAACATCTTTTTTCCCTTAGAGAAAAAAAAATATTTTTGAACGAACACACAGAATCCATAATTAAATTTCTCTAGTTACATCTGGATGCTTTCCTTTCAACGGATGAGTCATTCTCTGCAACAGATGATGGACAATATCAAAAACTTGACAGACACTACGTAGGGGCAGGTAGGTGAAGCGGAGCATTCGTTATTTCTGTGTCCATTAACACCATGATATCGCCAAATGAGCACCTTTTATTACTCTGAAGCAATTTAGATGAGTCTGGGATGTGCTGGACACCACCAGTTTTTGTTTGGGGCAAACTGCTTCAACTGGTCACAGAATTAGTCTTTTTGGCAAATTTTTTGGCTATGGATTTGTCTGGCTTTGGATGCACTACTGCATTACAGCGAAGACCCTCCTGCGTTACTTGACTACACGTCATCTTAGTAGCCACAGCTATTCACAGCCGGCCCTCTCCACTCTTAGTGGATGTCTGTCCCTGGGTGCTTTACAACCCTGCACTCCTCCATAACAGCAGTGGGTCACAGGCCCCACGATGACAAGGAGCATGAGGATGATGCCCACTTGCTTACACCAGAGCTCCTGGGATTCCCACGTCTTTGAGAACTGACAGCACAAGATCCCCCTAAACGAAGCACATATGCCAGTTTTCAGCTGCAAACCGCTACCTTTGAGATCTTTTGATGGGTTGTTTCATAGATACTTCCACCTACAAGGCCCCAGGTTCCACAATTTAAGTGTTACTAACCTGCTCTGCTTCCACCAGCCCATCCCTTCCTCCCTTCGTGCTCCTCATCTCACCCTTACCCGGGAAAACAGGGTACAGTAGGCCAAGCTGCACTCTCCGAGCACATTGCCTACCTCCATGCTAACTCACCACGTGCACGTGCGAGTCAAACGCCTCTGTGCAGGGCAGTTCACCTTGGAATTACGATGCTTTATATTTAAGGAAGAACTTGTTTCAATTCAGTAACTACCCCTATTCAGAAGGAAGATGAAAAATTCTCTCCTCTCCAACATACAAGGGGAAATATCAATCATAAAGGGTGAGAGAAAGAACTGTATTTCAATGGAAAAATACCAGAGGAAAACACTTTCCCTGCAAACTCTGCACGTATGTAATTCAGGGCCCCTGGCTGCCAAAGGTCCAGAACCGGCTGGAGACAGCAGTTCCTCCTTCCAGCGCCGGCTGCCCGGGTGTCTGCTGGCCCCAGGTGACATTCAGTGTCAAACCCCACGTGTAGAGCTACGCTCCAGCCCAACGCACCAATACCAGACCTCTCATTCATTTGGGAGCTTCAGACGTTGATAATGATGATCCATACGGCTGATAATCAAAACGTCATAACTGAGCAGCGGCTGACTAACGAGGGCTTTGTCACCACCACGCTCTGGTGTTACCACTCCTCGCTGATTCACGTCCGAGGCGGGTGAACCGCTCATTAGCTGGACCCTGCTCCAATCATGACGGGATCTATTCACACTGATGGCCGCCCAAGCACATGGATGGTGCTAGGACAGATTCAAGTGTTCTGATTACATTTAAATAAATTTCAGCTGGTCTATGGAAACTTCTTTCAATCTGTTTTGTGAAATCTTCAAATTATGCAAGGGGACAAAAGGGCTTGAGGGCTCATTATAAAGCCTCTGTCAACTCCCCTGTAAAAGCTCCAGAGATCTAAACAAACCTACAGCTTTCTCAACACCACTAACAAACGCTTTTGGGTTTTAACATGATCCTGCTCTGACACAGACTGAGCATGATGTGTTTTTCATTTTCAGCACTATAAGGAAAGCCCACAAGCATGATAACGCCTAAATAAGTGTTTACATCTAACAAGCAAGGCTGGATTACACACCGGGCAGTGACTGCATCGTACAGGTTGCTTTGTAAGAAAAGACAGGAGTGAGATTCTCCAGACAGCTCACAAGTTACTCAAAGGTATACCATGCAATTTTTATACACCACACTAGTAAAAAGGACACACCTCTTTTAACCAGAGACAAATCAAAAAGAAAGAACTGATGTAATTGACTTCTACTTCCCCATTCGGGGTCAAGACTCAACTGGAGAAAATGGAGCATTACTTTAATTTACCTCAGCAGAAGATGTGGATTGGTTTAGCAGGTTAAACCCACTCACATCTTTGACTGTTGCGATGCACGATGGCAAATGGTGGGTGGCACATCCCCACCACACCTGAAGAGGAAGGACATACTAAAGATCTCAGGGAAGGTGCCTCCAGCAGACACCACTGTGGAAAGAGATGCTAAAACCAATGTGCCGAAAAAGTAAAGAAGTACATTTCATTCTCCAACACTTCTGATGCAACAAATTGACTGGAAGCGAGAACCTGGATAAACTACTAAGGACGGTCTGAGAAAGCACCAACCAAAGCTCCGAAATGCCTCTGACAGAGCAAGAAGAATGTGCACCACTGAGGAACAGATCTATCACTGCCTGATCACAATTTGTTGGCTCGCCCTTCTGAGCAAAATATCTCCAGGACACAGACAATAATTCACAACCAAACTGGTGAAGAAATTATTTATTGTCTCTAGGATTGCAAAATGCTCCTGGAAAGAAACAACAGTAGAAATTGCTACAATTTTTCCAACCTGTAGGACTGAGAAAAAGATGGATTGTTTATAGTATTTGGTCACAAAAAAAGATCATAGTTCTTGAGAACCTTCTCCATGACAAATTTCATGCTCTATTTTACCTTTCAGAGTACTCCAGCCAGATACTGCCTGAGCTGCACAGGTCTGGCCCCGGCCCCTCCACTGGCTGTGCCCACCCTACATAGCGTATCCAACAGAATCGGCAGCAGCTATCAAGGAAATGGAGCTGGAAATAGAGTTTGCAAAGAGAACATCAAAAAAGTAAGAAGAAAATTGTGATGTTTGGACTTCCGAAAAATTATTTTAAAAGCAGAAGTGAACATCTTTGAGCAAATTTGGCTTTAGAAGCACCTGTTCGCAGGCAATCAACTTCAATATAACTTCAACTGGACATCAATACAAAACTAATGCACTGTCTAAAATACCTCCAATAGAAAACAGGATTTTCAAGGAGGAAAAGACAAAACTGTTTTTATTTCTTCACTGTAGTCAAATGTGAGTTGACATAAATAATCACCGTTTGGTTTGATCATTAAACGTCATGTCATGAAAAGCAACCTGCAAGAGCCTTCTGCAAGAATGATTATTATTTGTCTTTTCGAGCACACCTAAATGAGCAGAGGTGATAGTACACTGAGGATGGCTGAGATAATTGTCTCTCCTCAGCAACAAGGAGCAGGCCTTACAGAAGCCTATTAGTGAAGTCTGTCATTCAAAATTGTGAAAGAAAAAAGCAAAGCAAAGTTGACTTCATGCAACAGGATTAGGTTCTGTGGGAACTGAACTGAAGCTTCAGGTCTAGCACCACAAACTGTGATTCTGGTCTGAATACAACCACAAATAACCAAAATAGCGTGGAAGAAGTTGTTACACATAATGATTTATTATAGGAAATAGAGTGCTCCACAAAAGCTTCCATGACACGCAAGAGACCATGTTCTGACTTAAGATATTTAATGGCAAAAGAGCATGTCCATCTCATGTTCTACAAAGCAGGACAACTCTTGTATCAATTCTGCAAAAGAAAAGGTATTTTTACAGCTAAAAATAGGTGGGTTCTTACCAGTGTAAATACCTATTTTTTTATAAAAATCCTATAATATTTCATGTTAGGAGGAATACAGAATGACTCTTAAGATTATTAAAGGTGACACAAGATGTTTTTTTCCCATATGAAGGGATGAAAGCTAAGCTGCAGTATGAACAACAACATGCAAAATTTTATCCCCAAATCAAAGAGCACTTAATACTGTTCTTATATGACTTAATGTCAGCTTGGTTTAAAAATCTCACAACGGTGTTCATTTTCCGAAGATTCCCATCTTAACCTGCACAAAACCTTTTCTAGCTTTGATGCACAGTCAAATACAAAGCCAAAGCCATACAGTTTGGCCCATCTCCTTGGTGAATATGTTACGTTCAAAGTAATGGAGTAAAATTTCAGTGGAGTGGAATCAAAGCAAGGCACTCTGTCAACAGAGGGAGAACAGCTACTCATCTTCCAGCTGACTTGGACAGAAGTAGGGGACAGCTAATTTCTTAAGAGCATGGTCAAAATGGAAAAAAAATACGTCGGATGTGAACTTTGACCAAATCAAAATGATCTTTCTGAGGACTTCAGTGTCGCTGATTTGAACTAAAAAGATAGAACCTGAAGGAATCCTAATTTTGAAAATGCTCTGTGCTAATCCATTAAAAAAAAAAAAAAGTCCATAACATCATAAAGACCAGATGCTGCAGACACACGTCTCAGCTCCACTGGACTATTTAGATGAGCAAGGTTAAGCATGGAGATTAGTAGGCAGGAGGTGGGCGCTGAAGTGTGCAATTTCTGCAATTCTTCTACTAGTATAGTTTCTAAAGACTAAGCAGCATTGTTTAATGTCAGCATGAGGGAGGATTTACTGACTGAAGCACCCGTCAGAATAAGGACCCACTGCAAGTCTGAAAGACTGAGGGACTGATACTCAGATGTATTTAGATGCCTCGCCATACACGAAGGCATCTGGCGAGACATTTTTAAGACTCCTGAATAAGCACCAATCTACATCTTTAAGCATCTCATCACCTTTAAAAAACTATCCCCGGGGTCTTTTGGGCCTTAAAATCTCTGTTTTAATATGCTTCCAGACTCAACCTGGACTACAGATTCAGAATTGTAGCCTGCATGTTTCAAAGTTATTTCCAAGGCTGATGATTTTATTTCTACTATTAGGACTTGGAGGTGTTTACAAAAATATATATGCACATAAAGATCATTCAACATTTCTGTCCCCTGGGATCAGTGCTAGAGCAAAAATGTTGTCACAATACATCCCTTCTTTGTCACATTTGTGAAAGATTTTAAGCTAACAAAAAGTTCAGTCTTTATTCCAGGGCAGTTAATTAAGGTTGACCAAGTCAGGCAGAAGTAAATTAACTTGGCTGATCAATTATTTATATGAAGCAGAATAAATGCCCTTAAAGAACTTGGCCCAGCCATGAAAGGACATGTAAATTAAACACAACACAAATTTATAAAATATATTTATACTTCTACAGGCAGAAGAGTTAATGGTAAAATCAGTTTCAAGTAAGTGATCAAATCACAATATCTAGTCCTAAATTCTCCAGTAGGCGTACTATCCATACATGCATGGTTTATAAGTAAACATGTTACCGCCTTGTTGCAAGCAGTTCCCCAAAGTAAGCTCGGGACTAACTTAAGAGCACCTCTCTGGGTAACTATAAAAAAAACCCCAAACAACATTCGGAAGCATTTTGTGACAACGCAATGCTGCAAGGACAGGATTTTACCTCTTGAAAACAAAACGTGCTCCAGAGCGTGACTGGCAAGGCAATACACAAAGCACGAGCAAAGCTGCTTCTTACCCCCAGCACAGGTACAAAAGCAATGCAGGAGCAGCCTGGCACTCCCGGCGCTGCCCGCTGTCAGCGGCGAGGACCACGACGGCTTTTCCAGGAGACCACTGCCCAACTCACAGGTGGTCTCTTTTAGTCCCAGTATCTTTGGAGCAAGTGCCCTGCAGGGGAAAGTGTCTCAGGCTCCACATCCCACCACCACTTCTGAATTTTTCGAGGAACATGTTTTGGCAGTCCCCAGTCGATGCCGAAACACCCATCTCCTCCAGCTGACACCCCGTCCCTAGGTCAGTGAGGCGGCCAGCAGCGCCGTCCCGCCATCCATGAGTTCAGTAAAAGAAAAAAGATTCACTAGTGGAAATTAAAAGCCTTGCGTAAGGTAAGGCTTTGATCTACCGTGGGGGAAGGCATACAGATGTTCAGCTGCTCATTTACTAAATTACACCATGTCACAATTAACTGTGAATCAGCCAGCTTCACATGAGCAGCTCGAGGGCTGCCACCACGCTAAGTACAGAAATAACGCTGGGGAGGGGAGTCCAAACTAGCCAGGTGGACCAGATGACTTCTCTCTGCCTGTGTTTGTGGTTAGCACGACTATTAGAAAGAGCCATCCCAACATATGGCATGATTTAACTAAATCAGATCACGCTGAACTCACCAGCCTTTCTCAACTTACAAACCCCTCCGCTCTCGTCATTGCAGATGGGTGAACACCCGTCATGCTTTTAGAGTTTTCAGTAGCCGTCATTTATCCTGCTGACAGGGTGTATTTTAGGTATAATTATGTACTAACTAACTATAGATCAACTGTCAGTACATTAGGGTACTTTTTGGATAAAACTTCATGCTTACCCCTTTGAAGGCCACTCGCCTACACACTACTCGTGGTTGCTGAATTGTGCAGGAGTATGAGAAAGGAGAAGGGGATTCAAAGAGCAATTAAGGATGATCTTTAAGAATCAACCGAAATAGTAAGGAACTGAGCGAGTCAGGCTCCGCTGTCCTGAAAAGCGATGCTGAGTCACGTCTTTACAGCAGCATTTGGAGGAGAGGCAAACCTGGAGCAAGGCAAGGGAGGAACACGCACGGGATGTGTGGAAAGAGGAAACAAAGAGACAGCGACGAGGTGAAATCCTTTGATATTTCCTCAGCTTAAAGAGGTAATTCAATGCATTAAAATGGATCCTTGAAATTTCAAAGGATGAAACTCGCACAACAAAGATTGTCGAGAGTGCTATTTTCTAGGATTAGAACAAAAACGTATTGGGATTTGCTATATGATCTTACATCGCTGAGCAAGACTGTATACTTGCTGTTATGCAAGCACCATCTTCCAATAGCGAATTTTCATAATTATAACAGAAAGGCGTAAATTTTCTAATGCATGGCAGTTCAAAAAGTAATCAAGAGAATGAGCCTGAGGGCTATTTTAATGTATGCAAAGCTAGTGACCCACAGTAAATGGGAGGTAGGCTTCAATGAATGCAAAGTAATGCACACATACTAAAGACCTGGTCTGATGAGGGACGGCTAAAATTAACACCCAATTAATTTCCGAATTGACAAACAAATGAAACCCATAAATCTACTTTCTCATTAATTTTCTTGTGGTATAATTTAAAGCAGTAATATGAGGGCAAAAACTGAGCATTATCCATCATAAATATCAAAAAAGATAGCACTGTAACACCATAAATTATGCATATTACCTGTTGTTAAAAATGATTAATGTATTATCAACTTTATCGTGCACTGTATATGTCTAGACGTATCTAAAATCTGAAATTTCATTTACTGCTTAGGAAATAAAGGGTCCAGAAGAAACGGGATTATCCGCAGCGCATCCTCGGCTTTGCCTCCTGACATGGTGCAGCCCTGGCGCTCTCACCTCGGCTGGACTCGTCCCAAGCCTTGGGTCAGCGGAGGTTGAGCGCATCGCAGAGGTGATGTGCCAAGCCTCCCCAGGGAAGGGAAACAAATCACGCTGCTCTCAGAGAATCCCCATGAGCCGATCCGTGGCCCCAGCACCTGGCTCACACGGGGCTGCTCCCCTTCCCTTCCCTCCCAATGTTGGGGAAGAGCTACTTGGTGATGCAGAGCCGTGGGGAGAGGAGGGAGACAAAAAAGGAACAAGGAGAACAAAAACGCGAAGCTGTAATTGAAATCAGTGAGCGAAAAGCCAGTGCTTTCCAGAAGTGCTTGAGCACATCACCTTGGCCAACAGGAGAAGGATGTGGGTTGCCTCACCTCCTCCCTGTGGGCCATGCCAGTGACAGTCTGAACTTCCACCAGCCTGAACCTCTAGCAGCATTTACATCCACTTGCCACCCTCAAGACTCCCAAATAGCAGCTTCACCTACTCCTGTATAGACGCAGGCTGCCACAACTTTTTATTTATTTAACTGTATACAACAACACAACCTCTTTCACTGTTTGCGTGAGTGGCTTGTGCTGCCTGGGTTACTTCTTTCCAGCAGCAGCATGTATTGTTAGGGCCACAGGAACCTGAAATCATTTGGAGGCAGTTCAGTGAAAGGCTGACTGATGCTCTGCAGGAGCTGAAATTTAAGACAGCTGTGGTGAAGAGAAGGGAAGGAGAGTCAGGAGCCTAATCCCACTCATTCCACACTGACTTATTGTGAAATCACGGCCAAACAACTTAACTTCTTAGAGAATCAGTCACTGCAGTTACCCCTAAGGAAATCTCTTCTGCTGAGGGCACTGCTGACCACAAACAGTAAGAACAAGCAAATCCAAGAAAAAGTAATTGAAACAGACATTAAAACGTTACCATTTGCTCTGTTCAAAAGAGCTAGAGCTGGTCCCCATACAAAGCTAGTGCACCAATATATACCAAGCTGTGAAGATAACAGGTCTCACTCCTTTCCTCGAGGCAAGACCCAAAGCGTTAGGCAGAGACGATGCACAACTCAGCCTTCCCCAAAGGAGCTTTTTGCATCCTCCCTTCATTTGACACATGTGCACAGAAGTTACTCCCAGTCTCACCTTGGATAAGCGAACCCTCTTTGCAAAGCCAGCTCTATCTCAATCTATGCCTCTCAGCTTGACAGCTATTAAAATCCATATTCAGCATGAAGCTCATGCCATAGCTGCATAAAAGCTCTAGACCTGGGCCACTTCCAAGCGACTGGCAAATATGATGTAATCATTTACATACCATCATCAGCAGAGTGAGGTTCCTTCCTCTCTCTTGGGGAGAGCTGTCTTTCAGCCATGAGCTTGACAGAAATCATCCTTACCATCACAGGGATCATCGTTTATTTGGAAGGAAAGGAATGGCGAGCAGCAAAAAAAAAACCCAAACCAAACAAGAAACCATAGTTCATTGTACTGCATGACTCCGCAACTGCTACCGTACGGACATGAGCACCATCCGCACTAGAGGAAAAACTCCTCCAGAAGGAAGGACACCGAACTGCAGCACAGTGAGGTGCCAAGTGGCTGCAGAGCTGCCTTCGTGCCGGCCTCACGGCTGTTGTCTCTCAGGGGGTACCCACCTGCTCGTCCCAGCCCAGGCACAGCAGTGTGCAGGGCTCCCCGTGGTTTCATCTAAAACAGGAACAGAAACTGCAGAGCTATTCTCACAGCCCCGGACTTATTTGTTTGTATGCACACTGCTCTGAGCTTGCAACAAACTCTTGTAGTCTGTCTCTCAGAAAAACAGGCAACTCAACCAAATGAAAGGCCAAAGTTGCATCTAGTAAATACAGTTAGTTTATGCTAGACAGCAGCAGCACCGCTACAATAAGATGGTATCAAACCTTGCAAGACCGAGCACTGGCTGTAGATGAATTAGACTCCCACCCTTCATGCATATCTCCACTAAAGCGTTTCTAAACTGTCTACCAGCCTCCAGAAGTCAAAAACCACCTCAAAGCCAGGTGCAACTTTGCAATACTTCTGCACAATACAATTTTCACTTCGCTATTTTCACTTAGTTTAAAGCAGCAAAGGTTTGATTCATCGCAGTAACACGAGGCAATTAATGACCAGCTTGTCCACTTACACACTTCAGGTACCTCCGCTTCCCTCTCCAGCCCCGACACCGCTCTAGTAGCCAAAACGAACAATATGTTTGGACCACTGGTGCGAGCTAGTGAATACAAGATATCACATTTTTATGCATATTTTGTTGCTTGCTTTTCCAAGGGATGAAAAGGACAATTATTTAATTTTATCCTTCAAAAGCTTCTTATAAATGTATATTCAAGATATTTTAACAGATTAATTCACATATAAAGGAACAGACACCACCTTTGTACAAAAAGAGTTAACATTTCTTTCTCAAGGTCACTCTAAGAGGGTTTACTCCCTTTGTGTGCAAAGCCCTAACAATTTACTGTTAGTGCTAACAGGTCCTGCCTGGCATTTGAAATCCAAGCCCCATTCAAAAACAATAACAAACAATAACTTTGAAAAACAAAGATGGTGTGAGTGAGTTTTTCTTGCTCATTTGCAAAACCACCCGAAAGCAACACTACCAGGATGGCGCTCTCTAATTAGGACTCCCAGAAACCAAAGAGCAAACAGCCAGCATACAGAAATTAGCAGATGTAAACGCAGTTTTCCAGTTATAAAAAGAAGAAAAGCAGCTCTGTCATCTCACTCGCAGGAGGAGGAGCGACAGAGTGCGTTTTTAAATTTGGTATTTTCTCTCCATTCAAACAGCTCTGTTTCTAAAACAGAGATTTTCCTCAGATCTCCTCAGAAATAAAAGTGAAAGCTTTGCCTTTTCCAACTCCATCAAGGGCACATGCATCAATTAAAATCCGACACGAGAAAAGAAGGAAACCAAAAAGCCCCCAATGAAATGCTGACACAGAATAGAAGGCTGTACTTTTGGGGTGATTACCTGGTTCATAGCCCTATATCTTTGTCCTAGACCTTCTAACTCCTTGTCTGCTCCATGCAGGATTTTCTAGCCATCAGCCGTCTACCGCTGTGCTAGTCGTCTCGCAGGAGTGCTCTCTCCCTTCTGAAAAAAGCAAACAACTGGATAGATATCATTACACTAAGGAAATCTCTTGGAAAAACCAAACAACTTGCTAATCTTTCTAGCCCCTTCACCCAAGTTAAAGATAAGCAAAGCAAACCAAAGTGAGTTTCAGCCACATTCCAGGGACAAGCTCCCCTTTTTCTCCTTTATCAAAATCCCAGCATTTAAAGGTTTTTTTCCAGACCTTGCAGGATAAACTGCTGCTCACACCCGCAAACAAAGCAATATTTGTTTAATAACTGATTGCTGCCATGGGTACAGTAAACAAGGGGCCCAGCATTTGTGTTTATGAACAAACACATCATCTTGCAAGAGCAATTTAACATTAACCAGGTGGAATAATCAACAGATTTCATAGGTGACACTCGGGGCAGGACTAATGTAAACAGAGCAGGGAGGAGAAAGGGGCCACTCTTAGGGAATCAAGGTTGAGGCAAATGCATTACAGAGTAAACAGCTGGGAAGAACTCAAGACAAACAAATAGTCATTCTTCTGACATTTCGAGAAGCAGAAAGGTTGTACGTTACATACATCAGCTGCTGACCACCATGAAATCAAACCAGTTGGGGACCAGGCCTTCTTGTTTACACAGTGCCATGTTTGCTTATAAACAACAATTTGCTGTTACCAACCTCGCATTACTCATTGCATAAACGAGCAGATCAAGTGAAATCCTGTTAACTCTTCTGTGGATTGAGGGTTTTTTCCTCCCCTTCAACAACAACAAACAACAAGCCTTTGCAGTCTTGCTGTGCAACCTCAAGACAACAGGCAGCAGGGGAAAACACATAGCTGTGCATCTGTTCCAATAAAGGGTAAAGAAAGGAGTTGAAAACACTTGAAAGTGTTTTGCAAAACAAGATTTACCGGCCAAACCACTGATGTAAAAGATCTATTTGCATTTTTTTTAAAAAAACCAGCAACTGCAAAAGGTGGGATGCAACATTTTCATTTCTCGCCTAGAACAAACAAGCAAAATGACAGCTTTCTATACAACTTAATCTGCCCAGCATGACCATGTACATGTCTTATTTCATACACATATACCCATGCCTGTGCCAGCTGGCTGTACGCAGTGACGCGCAAGGCTAAAGCAGAAAGGCACAGTTCAGCCCTCTTCCTCCTCCTTTCTCTCTCCCTTCCTCAACCCTCTCGCTTCTGCCTCCCATCGCCTTTCTGCAATCTCTGCAGATCTCCCCAGCTCCTTTTCGTTAACCCAAGGGGAGGCAGAAGCCCCTCTGAGGTCTTCTTCTCACAACCAAAACCTCTGGCCCCACCTGCTCCCCACCCGACGTCCATCTCTTAGCCCCGAGGCACTGTGAC
Source organism: Strix aluco (assembly GCF_031877795.1). Lineage (NCBI taxonomy): Eukaryota > Metazoa > Chordata > Aves > Strigiformes > Strigidae > Strix > Strix aluco. Next base: position 9,032,887 of record NC_133941.1, read on the forward strand.
GTTAGTCCTCAAGGTGCTCAAGATGCCGAAGTCCCCTGGGTTTGCCACCTTCCAGAAAGCTTTTCCTTTCCTGTCTCTCATCCCTGTAACGCTCAGGAAGTCACCCATCACAGCGCTCTTCCAGGGAGGTTTTCTATAACTCCTCTATCCTGAACGTGGATTTCAGGAAAAGATCTGAAGTACAGGGAGAGAAGATGGATGGTCCTATTGGTAGGGGTTAATCCAGAGCTCCGGGTTACATTCCTGCCCTAACACAGTCCCTGCATGTGACCTCCAGAAGTCTCTTTTTCCCTCTCCTATGTAAAATAAGTCCTTTAAGACATTGTACTAGTTGGATAGGGGCAGAGGATTTAGCTGTGGTCTACACCATGGGTCCTTTTTAAACCCAGCTGCACTGTGGCCCCTACCTGGTTCACTGCTACCTTCTGATGAGCACCAGCACCACCACCAAACACTGAGTAAAATCATCCCAATTTCAAACATATGAAGCATCCAAGGTCACAGCTGGCCCTGGCACTTCTCTCCCCTCCCTTGCCATTTCATGTGCAAACAGCGTGGTGGCCAGAAGCCTCCCCCCTCATCATTTTTTCACAAGTTTTAGAATATTTGGTATTTTTCTTCACAGCACAATCCTGCACATCCATGGCTGGCCAAGAACCTCCGATTTTCTTTCACAGAAAATATTTAGCCTTTTGTTGTAGTTAAAAAAAAAAAAAAAAAAAAAAAAAGGTTCAAAACCATGAAATCAGTACAACCTACTAATAAGACAGGTATTTAAATAAAACCCAAATGCAGTATTGTTCAGGCAACCGCGTATTTTTTAATACATCAGGTTGACAGCATAATAGCGGGCAGGATGAAAGGTGCGACTCGAGGACAGGGTTGGCGTCCGCACACCAGGAAAACAGAAGTGCTGCCCCATTTCCTGTGCTTCAGCAGAGTATTTCTGATGTCTGGGGCTGCCGGGGACTTAACTCTGAATTAATGATTACACACAATACCCTCCTTTCTCCCCTCCCTGCAGGACAGCGAGGGCCAGCCTCACTGAACGACTGTGAGCAGGCAGGCACGGGTCACGGGGGATTTAGATATTTCACAGCGGCTTCAAAAATTTAGACACCGCAACCTGAAGGCTTCTGAAAACATCAAGCTTCACATAAAAGTCCTGATATTTCCCTACTTGAGACAACTGCTCTCACCTCAGCCGTGCTGCCTGTTCCACGCTCCTTTTCCAGCACGTAAAATCACAGTTTATTCAGTACAAAGTAACTACGGTATGATAAAAACTATAAGCATATCATTCAAATGCTTTATTGGTCAAATAGATGGATGCTTTTATTAGTCCAACCTTTTTTGTAATGGAGTGCCACTGATGACCCAGTGTTAGCCTCATTCCCTGCTATTAATCACACTTCTAAGAGCTCATTTTGCTTTAAAATCTTAAGAAATTGCTATAATTTAAAGACATGGTGTCTACATAATGGGAAATGCTTCACAGATTGTATCATTCTATATAACACAGAATTTTTATGGCAATGCTGACCACGATACCAGGGTATTACAAAACTTGAATAAAATATTTTACGAAGAAAATCTAAATGTAAACTTACTTTTGCATTTGTGGTTTGCCACATCCATAATGTTTTAATCACAGCCTTTTGGGAGTTGCAGTTTTCAACTGCATGTGGCTTACATAGATTAACACTACAAAAACACTCCCTGAACAAATATAAACAGAACAAAACAAAATCAAATGAAAATTAAATAAAATAAAAGGATAGACCATGAGAATAAGACTGTTCAAGCTGTATTTTAACAATGTTAATGCAATTTTTTTAGATTTCGTTGACTATTATTATCTCTTTCTTTTCTGCACAGGGAAAAACAGATCATGTTTACTGTGAAAAACTTTTACGACAAAGTGGAAGCATCTTACGAATTTACCTACACCGAGAATTAAATTAATATAATGATGGTCTTAACCCATATTATTAAAATGTACTTCGCAAAATGTTTTGACAATGTTGACTGCTGCAAGAAGGAAAACACATTTAAGACAATTTCAGCCAAATGCAAAAGCAGAAGCTTTCCATTTTTCAAATGTAAAGTAAAAAGCATCTTTAAACATCTTCTTAGGAAAGAAAATGCAGAGCAATTATGTTATATGGCACACACAAAAGCGTGTTCTTCTCCTCAGTTCTCTAACAAGATATTAGTACCTCCTGGCCTTAGGAATACTATGTGTAAATCACATCATATTCAGAGTGTCTGAATTAATTATAATAGGAGCTGGAGAGAAATGTTAACTTTCCAGGTTGTTGCTAAGGATTAGCCCTTGTTTACAATTCTGTATTTATAGAACAAGAAAAATTTGTCAAATGAAGGGCAAAGAGGAAAGCAAGAACACAAATTTAGCTTTGATTTCAAAACAAATCAGATCTTGCAACCATTCCCTGAGAAGAAAACCACAGTTTTTAATGTGAAGATGCAAATGAGTCTCAGAATATAAAAATGTTTTATAATTCTGTGCATTCAACACTACTAGATGTTATTTAAAGAATTTATGTTAACATTTCTCATCCTCACACAGCAAGTCCAAGATGCTGCAAACAGCATCTATTTAAAATGTATCATGTTTCTATGGGGCACTGGGTAGCTGAGGAGGCTGAAGCAGAAGGCAGCAGCATGTTTGGCCTCCAGGCACTGGATTCGTAGGGGTTCATGGACTCCTCCAAAAGGGTTTCAGATGGCATGCTAGGAGGAACAAGCTCCTTGCCTTCAATAGGTTTAACGTTGGCTACATGGAGGTCAGCATCTCCATCCAGAGGGCAAGTCGTAAATCTCGAAACCACTGGAAAAGACACCTTGGCGTCCCCAAAGGCAGTGAGCCTGCGATGGGAACAAGCCACCTTTTAAGAAGGGCACTCAGGAGCCAAAGAAAGGTTCACTATGCAAAACCTGGTATTTCTAGAGAGCAGTGCAAGGATGGATGGCTCAAGGCTCAAAGTCCATGGGAAGGGTCCCAGTGAGCAGAGTGCTAAAGCTCTGCAGAGACTTGCAGGTCTCAGGTATCTTGGCAAAACTGCCTGGGGAAGTTTATACTGCTCACTATTCTGAGGATAAAGAAAGCACTTCGGCCTCCAGCACTTTCATTTCTTTTCGCAAACAAAGGCACACCCACTACAATTAAGCTGCAAAACCATTTTCATTAGGATGTCTTGTTTTCACACACTTAAAGCCTTCTGAGATCTGCAGTCCCTCTCATGCTCCCATCAGTGTGTGCTTGTGTGTGGAAAACGAAGCAAGGGCTCTTTAGTGGTTTCAGTTTATGGAGAAGCAAATGGAAAAATGCTTTTTCCCATTTAAAAAAAAAAAAAAATGTAACCACCAACTTCTGAGCAGGGTGACTTGCAAAAATGCTGAGCACCCACAACTGAGAGCATCTAACCCCCCTCAAGAATCAGGCCCACAACACAATAAGAAAAATGCACTTAGCTAAGCTTTTGTGGAAACATATACAGTCTCCTTTCCCTGCCCTGTCCAAGGGCTATGGCTATCAGATTACAGCTAGGACAGAACGATGCAGAAGAGAAACCATACATGTGCCTGTGAACATTGGTGCGTAAGCTAACACACACACACGCTATGAAAGTACCCAACATACCGGTTTAGCATCAGCCAGAACAAGAGTAAGTGGGGCAGAAGAGTTGCTTTCCTCCCCAGTTTTGTCTTGATGTTTTCCTTCCCAGGAACAGCTCCAGTCTGGGTCCAGAGCAAGGATCCCACCCCACCACATTTCTGTGCAGGAGACGTGTACGTACTGCACATGTTCCTCAACAGCCACATGCTCAACAGTGACACACATGGATCCCAAGCACCCAAAAATACAGTTGGTCCTCACCACACTGGCCCAATAGAGGGGGAAAAAAAACTGTGAATTTTTTCCACCTCAAAATTTCATCCTGTGCCTGAGAAAACTCCCTAAAAAAGCTCTGTCGAAACCGATTTGTTTCTACTCACCAAAAAAAGCACATATGCCTACTTTTGAGTCAGGATGCAGGAAGCCAAGCTCTTAATCCCTCTTCTGCATTCACCCATGGCTGAAGAGCAATGCCCATCTCTAAGCCACCATCAGAGATGGCTGGGAAAGGGAGAGGCAACGGCAGAGAGGAGCAACTGGACACCAAACAAGCCTCTCCAGCTTGCCTTGGCCAACAACAACAGGCAATCGTGAGCACTCCTGCGGTTGCCCATGCCTTTTCCACGCGTGATGCCAACACAACAGCCTCCCAATACACAGCGCTGTGGCCCCACCACCTCTCCACCACAAGCTGCTTGGCCCTAGACTGGAAGGGTCCATCACTGACAAGCTCGGCAGAGGTTGCTCCGTGCTTTGGGAAAGGGCTTTTCTGGTGCTGGATCCCCAGCAGCATGCGGGGGCCATTTACAACCAGCAATGTGTGTTTAATGTTCAAAATCTGCGCTGAAGACAGTATTTGAACATCTCCAGCCACACGCAGGTGCATGGTCACACAGATGTGCTGGCTTCTCGACACCGCAGAGCTAAGGCATGTGGCTTCCTGCTCCAAGGGCTTGTGAAAGAGAGGATACACT